>NW_025113173.1:8205991-8255359 GCF_010416935.1 Polistes fuscatus | reverse complement strand
TGAACAAGGATAACAGCCAATTATTGACGATAACCGGAACTTGCCCTTCCGCTGCGAATTTTTACAGTGTGGAAAGCTCCGTCGCTACATAAACTGGACGTTTGCAGTTCATGCACAAAGAAAGCACAGGAGAGGATGAAGTGGCAGCAACTAGCGAGATATCCGGAGAAAAAGGCACGATAGGCAGAAGAGGAACTGGGCTTATATGGCGAGTTGTGGAGGCCGAGCTGACGTTAAAGGGAGAAAAGTTTTTAAACCGAGCAATAGCTGGGAAGATCGACATAACCATTGAAGCTATTAAGGGCCAACGACGCTCAAAGAAATCAAAGATCTAATGCAACAATTTTTTGATATACTTATGTAAACATCTCATACATAAGAACACAAGACTAACTAACTGCTACTTCCTACTACCCAGCACATAAGAACATAATATTAACTAACTTCCTACTTCCTCCTACCACCCGTATTGTCCGACTCCCTTCTATACTTTTCCGTCGAACATCGAAGCATCGCCTCCCTCCACGGGTGACGCATACAGCCTCTGTTCCTCACACTTAATCTTAAGAACACCGATATCCTAAATAAACATCCGCACGCACTCGCACTAGTGCAGGCGCCAACGTGCACGAACCTGCATAAGACGTTTACAATCGGCCAGTCCTGACGGTGACCGCCCTCGGTCACTAGACCATCACACATACATAAAGGCGCAACGTAAAATGAACATGAACATAAGGTTAATACATACATAAAAAGTACATGAATACAAACATAAGAATACAATCAAAAATTAAGACATAAATAAAAGTAATAATCTGAAAGAAAAAATATAAGATAATCCATACATAAGAAATACAATTACAAAATAACACAAACGCAAGGCTAGTATAAAAGGTCCTAAAAATGCTGATATAAAAGGGTCTAAAGATTAAATAAACGCATACATAAGAAATAAAATCACTCGGATACAATATTTTCTCTCCTTTTTCTCTCCTCTTTCTTTTTTTTTCTTTTCGATCTAATCAATAACTAAAATAATATTCATTCTTACAAACATGAAGCGAGATGCGATTTCGGTGATAATCTTAAAAAGGAAATGAAATGAACATAATACAATTGGATTTTAATCGTAAGGATAAAATACACTAAATATAAACTTTTAACTGTCGGTACACTATCTTTAAAGGAATAAAATGAAATGAAACATAATTGAGTTTTAATCATAAGGATAAAGTATACTAAATATAAACTCGAGATTGTTCTCTTTCTCTCTATTCTTGGCCTGTTCTGTTCTTCGCCAGGGACGCATGTTACAATATTCCCATGTTCCCTGATACGGTCTTTGAGATATTTGGAAGCCTCTTATATCGGCAATACATATCTACCGTTTCGTAATTTTTTTACAACTTCGTACGGACCCCTAAATTTGGTATCAGTTTTTTTTCCAATCCCTACAGTGCTATCAAAATTCCTTACCACCACCTAATCACCGACATTAAATTCTGACCGTATCTTATGATGGCGTTTATCATAATACCTCTTGTTATAATTTTGCTTCTCAGCCATTCTATCTTCGGCCTTATTCCTAATTGCTTTTAAATCGCGTTCGCTTATTGTGACTTTATTTAACGCGCGGTAATCGACGCACATCCTATTCTTACCGCTTTTCTTTTTGACTAACACAATAGGGGACGCGTAATCCGATTCGCTCAGTCGAATTACTCCTCTTTCTAGCAAATCTCCTATTATTTCCCTAACTTGGTTTTTCTCGACAAACGATAAGCGACGGGGAGATAAATGAAATGGCTTATGCTGTTGTAATGTTAATTTCGGCTCCATGCTTATTCTAGGTTTTTCCGGACGAGGTGCATCTAAGTAATTTACCTTTAAGATTTCCTTTAATTCATTTTGTTTTTCCACCGCGATTTTGGGATTAATGTCTAATTCGGTAATTTGATTATCGGTGGAATCATCTATTTCTATATTCATAACCTGATCTATCACTACCTCTTCTTCGGAGCGCTTATCTTTTCTGCTAAAAACTAATCCACATCTTTTTAATGCGTCGCGACCTAAAATAACGGAGTTCACCATTGTAGTATCCGGTACTACCAACAGACGAGTGTCAACCCTTTCGCCGTCATCTAATTTTAAACTAACTTGTATCGAGCCGTGTACTTGCAAACGACTATGATTAATACCATAATATTCACTTCCGAGTTCCGGCGCAGAGTTGATCGGTCCCATCACTAACCCTTTCTTTATGAAACTCACGGGGCTGCCGGAATCCAATAAGGTGTCTAAAACTAAGATGTAGTGTATATTGCCTGAATCGACATCATAAGTTATCTTCCTGATGTAGTCGTCATCGGTGGTCACGTTCCTGGTGACGCTGTGGACTTCGCCACCCTTCTCCGGGCATTCTGGTCTAAGATGTCCATGTTTACCGCACTTGTAGCAGCTGCCTCTTTCCCTCTTCGGACGGGGGCAGTTCCCCGCAAAATGTCCTGTCTCTCCACAGTTGAAGCATCTGGCATAATTTTCCTCCGACGGCCTCTTATGGTCGATCGGTTTTCTTCTTCCTTCTCCCGTCGGCCGCCTTCCTTCGTATTTTGTAGGACTTCGAGGGCCCGTCGCTCGCATCCTTAACCCGGCGTATAGCGTAATACTTTTGAAAGCCGTCAGCAACGACTCCTGGTCTCGGAAACCAATCATCGGGCCTGGTTTCTTAATGCAATGTCTGGAATGCCGTCTATCGCATACTCCAAAATTTCTTGTTCTGGGAGGGGAATTCGGTAACCCAGAATCATTTTGTCATGTAGGTAATCTCTAAACGACTCGTTGCCGTTCCACCTACGTTCCTCAAACTTCTTCTCAACGTGATAACACTTTGTCGCGAGCTAAACATCTTCCCTATTGCTGCTAATAATTCCTCCATTCCATAAGTCACGAATTCGGGTTTTGAGTGAAACCATCGCAATGCTTTTCCCCTCAATTTTAGACTAATTATCATAACAATTTCGGTATCCCGAAGCTGGTGCATTCGTTGTATATAGCGCACTCGTCTTTCCCACACGGTAAAGGTACCAACGCTTCCATCAAAAACGTCGATCATATCAGAGATTACACTTAAGCTGACCTCGCGGTGTCGATCATTCACTCCTGGTCGTTGTTCCGTTGTTCCCTTGAGTTGCCCGACCTCACGCATAAGGTCTTCTACCTGCCGACGGAGACTTTCTACCTCGCCGTTTTCGGTTGCCGGTGTTTCTAAGGCGGTCGCTCCGTCGTCGTAGGTTGCATCTAAGATAGCTTCATCCCTCCAATGAGGTTCAGCTAAATCTAATCTTGCCATAAGCTCGGCTTTCGTGCCGTACGTCGCCAAGCCTCGAGCGCGTAACATTTCTCCTAGCTCGGTTGCTGTAAGTTTGCGGGTTGTTGCCATGTTTCTTAATTTTCGTAGACACTTTCAATGCAAACGTTTTCTAAATTTTTAGATTTCGAATGTTAAGTCACTCAAACACGTAAGTTCACTAATAACTTCACTAATAACGTAATAGATTCAATCCCACTTTTCATAACACACGCGCGAATCGCGAATTTCTAATTTAGCGGGTTTGAATCCCACTTCTGAAATTTGTAAACTCCTCAGCACATAAGAACATAAGATTAACTAACTTCCTACTTCCTCCTACCACCCGTATTGTCCGACTCCCTTCTATACTTTTCCGTCGAACATCGAAGCATCGGCCTCCCTCCACGGGTGACGCATACAGCCTCTGTTCCTCACACTTAATCTTAAGAACACCGATATCCTAAATAAACATCCGCACGCACTCGCACTAGTGCAGGCGCCAACGTGCACGAACCTGCATGAGACGCTTACACTTAGAAATAAAGATTCAACTCCCCAATGTGCTGCAGAAAATACGAAATCGGTGGAAGATGATAAGATTGAGCCAAGTGTAGAGGAAATTACACAAGAGCAACATGTAAGCTCAGGTAGTCAAATAGATCAATTAATACTAGCAATTGACTCATTAGCTGGAGAATGTGATAGCAATCTCAACATTGAACTACGAAAGATTTGCACAGAGCTGAGAACTATAACACCATATCAGCTGCGCCTTCTTCTTTCAGTGGTAATCAAATAATATCTATCTCCCAATAAAACAAGGAAGCAAAATCGCCCATTGATGAGGATGGAAGGAATGAACTCTAGAATGAAAGAAGATATCAATATAAGGAGAGCCAAAAACTATGGGCGAAGAACCCGGCTAGGTGTATCAGGGAAATTTTGGGAAAAAACAAGTCAACGGAATCTACTCCAACAAAAGAAGTGATGATCCCGTTTTGGACTAGAATCTTCACTGCAGAGAATGATACAGCTCCAGGATATGAAAGGCCGAGTCAGGTGTTTGACAACCTCAGGGCACCCATCTCTCATGTTGAAATCAAGGATTGTTTTCCACTTAAACAGTCGGCACGAGGTCCAGATGGAATATCAAGTTGTACACTGAGAGCAATGGATCCTAAGGAGCTGACAATTCTGCTAAATTTAATAATGCTATGTGATTGACCGCCGAAAATATTATTGCAATCTCGGACAATATTGGTTCCAAAGATAGACCAGGCATCGGAACCAGGGGATTTCAGACCAATTACGATATCATCAATACTACTTAAAAGGGGACCTTACACTTAGTCCGACACGGATTTTAACGAGCTTTGGCATATTAGTATTAGATTAACGAGATTCCCACTATCCCTATCTACTACTACTAGCGTCCCCTACATAAGGTACGCAGCACGTGATTGTGTCGCTCTGTGCTTTGTCGATGGAAAACTATTGTTATAATTAATGAAAAATTGAAGGAGTTTGTTCATGTGAAAGAGTGAAATATTAGGAATAAGCTTATATATATAGTTTTTTCAGTACTTAGTTGTGAGGTGAATTAATAGTGATTAATTTCTTTTAAAGTTATGATCACATTATCAACCATCACGTTTGCATAGAGTCTGTGACGGCTCGATGCCACAACTCGCCACAACTCGCCACCACCGCGGCGCGACTGTCTACTCTAGTTCGCTTTATGCCACTAGATGTCTAAGAAACCATCTCCGTATATCTCCGTACTCGCTAGCGATATAAATGACTGCAGTTACTATATAAAGCAAATAGAAATAAGACCAATCGGGTCGCGCGGGTGTCTAAGGCAGGGAGCACACCGAACGGTAAGTCTGCTGTGTATAGAAAGTGCCTCGTGTTTTATTAATTTCAATTGCTCTATGCAGTGAAAATTTATGAAAAGTGCCTCAAAAAAGCGAAAATAATAGTTAAAAGTGGTGGGTGTTGGTTCTTTTTTATGTGCCTGTAAAAAAAAAAAACCACTTATAATCAGCTAAATAAACATTAAAAAGACTTTGCCATTATAGCTGGCGTGCCGCCTAATAGTCCAGTCAACACGGGCTGTTTCCTCCATGTCTCAGGAAAGAGGGTAAGAACTTGATATAAGGGTAAATAGACGACGCTGAATCGAATGGTGCTAATTTTTTTGCGGTAAGAAGTGCCGTTTTTAAGAAAAAGGGTAAAAAAGGATAAAAATTGGTAAAAAATGGCTTTATCTTAGAATTTAGGCATTTAATCGAAAAAAGTTTTAAACAAAAGTTGTAGAGAATTAAAATATACATAAAAAATGTTCTATGAGTTATCTTCGTATTTTCAAAAATAAGCGAATAAAATTGGATTGAAGATGGGAAAATAATTGTAAGAGTGGGGAAGCAAGTCCCGCCTCTCAATCGGCTTTTACACGCGAGCGGGCTAGGATAGAAGGATAGAAAAACTTATAAAAAAATAATTCTCCCACGAAGAATCGAACGTTAATAACCGGCGCGAGAAGCAAAGTCGTTACTACTTAGTCTAACGCACCACTTGGTAATTGTCCAATTTTTTTCGTACAATTCTTAAGACCTCGAAGATGAATCAGAATGCATTACTGTTTTCTTATAACATAATAAAAATGAATTAAAATTATGTATAGACAAAAAATAAATTCCACGTTTTTAGAATATCCTTTCATATATATCTTGAATTAATTTTATGTGTGGATACAAAATTCTTCTTTTTCAAATATGTATTTAGTTTGATACACTAATAAATTTTTACGAGACAAAAAGTCAGTAATTTAAAATTTTATAAAATACATAATTTAATAGGAAAAATATTTAAATTTTAAATTTCGTCTTAAACAGAATACGTATTCAATTTGATATACAAATAAATTTTTGTGAGGCAAAGAATTTATATCAAATAATTATTCTAATTAATTTTATGGCGAGGCACAAAATTAATTCATTATTTTTACTCTCAACTAAATAATAATAGTTTCTGCTAAAATGAATTATTTTTTTTTACTCAAGGTTCATTATTTTTGACAATAAATAAAGAAACGGCGTGCCATAAGCATCAAGATTCGATTTAAAAATGCCGCGCTTATACGCCGATATATATAGATATACAAAACGCTCGACGCTCGATGTCCAAGACGTAAAATTCTGGCTACCAAATGAAAAAATAGAAAGAGAGAAATATCGGTTTTCTTTCTCACTCGCACTCGTATACAAAACGCTCGACGCTCGATGGCCAAGACGTAAAATTCTTGCTACCGAAAGAAAAAATATAAAAAGAGAAATATCAGAACGCTCAACAATCGATGGCCAAGGACAATAATACTCGTTATCGCATGATAAATAAAAAGAGAGAAATATTGGTTTGTTCTCTCACTCGCACTTTCATTCAAGACCGAGAGGCTCGAAGATTGCCGAAGATCCTTCGTTTGTATATTAGTGCACACGGACGCTCGCACGCACACTAGCCCGCTCGCGTGTAAAAGCCGATTGAGAGGCGGGACTTGCTTCCCCACTCTTACAATTATTTTCCCATCTTCAATCCAATTTTATTCGCTTATTTTTGAAAATACGAAGATAACTCATAGAACATTTTTTATGTATATTTTAATTCTCTACAACTTTTGTTTGAAACTTTTTTCGATTAAATGCCTAAATTCTAAGATAAAGCCATTTTTTACCAATTTTTATCCTTTTTTACCCTTTTTCTCAAAAACGGCACTTCTTACCGCAAAAAAATTAGCACCATTCGATTCAGCGTCGTCTATTTACCCTTATATCAAGTTCTTACCCTCTTTCCTGAGACATGGAGGAAACAGCCCGCGTTGACTGGACTATAAAGAGGCGAATCAGCAAAGCCTCAAACGCAAAGCATCCGCTCAAATTATGCCGAAGGACATCAAGAACTCAAGAGTCACTCCATATGTGATTAGAAATTCGTTTGCTCTCGAAGATGCTTACAAAAGCTGGAAGAAAAAAATTAATAATGATAACGGATTAAATAAACACGCCGTTAAACCCAACCTCAACGAAAACCGTCGGCGCAACTCACTGCCCATGGTCGATAAAGATGGTTTCCAAACTGTGAAAAACGCTGCCAAAGTAAGTTCGGCTAACAGCGCAGAGATGGCGCCACCACCTGTGTATAACCAATTCCAGCTGCGATAGGATGGGTGGTGAGCGAAAGAGATAAGTTATTATTGTGCAATAATTTTTTTTTAAAAAAGCAATATTTATCAGCGTTAGATTTTTTATCTAATTAGTTCCCTGGTTATCCAGGTAAGATCGTTATCTCTTAACTCTGGGTAAAAGTATAACTTTATACCGTCGACTTATTCTAACCTCAACTTGGCGGTAAGCCACGTATGAAAAAGTCAGGGAGGCGTAAGCCTCCCACGCACAGATCTCGTTAATTTAGACTATCTCATGAAAGAGTTTATTAAAGGGAGAAGATCTGGAGTAATTAATTGCAGCTTTGCACAATACACAGGGGGGAAAATGTCGCCGGGACGGTCTCGCGATAGAGACGCCGGCGGGCAGTTCGAACCTGACAACAAAAGACACAAGTCTGACACCAACAATAATGATTCTGTCTTCGACACTGATGGGAACAATCCCCCGGATGACGTGGAGATGTCCGAAAACCAACAACAAGGATCTTTTGAACAAAAAGGAGCCCAAGATAATGATCGAGACAAGGTTGATAACACGGTGGAGATAAATAACAAGATTGCGGATAGGTTCAGGTATGGTAGACAAGAAAGAGGTCCTTTCGCTGTATATGTGAGATCAAGTAATGCTCAAGACAAAACTAAACCTATCAAAGTCATCGAAATCGCTCGCAAGCTAGCAAACAGCAATGTACGTTTTGACAACATTGTCGAGAGCTCCAGATATACTTGGCGTTTGACGTTCAATGCCAGAGAGACGGCCAACGCCTGCCTTTCCAATATCAACTTGGAGAAAAATGGTTTAGAAGCTTTCGTACCAACTCACTTACGCTTCAAGAAAGGTGTTGTTCGAGACATTTCAGTCGACGTGAGCTTGGAGGAGATTCGGAGATGTATTCAGGAGGAGAACCCAAATGTAACTATCTCCGATATCTATCGGTTGAGAAAGAAAATTGACAGGCCGATGCCAGACAATCGCAAGTGGATAGACTCGCCCACAATTTGTATCACTTTCAAATCATCCGTTTTACCTCGACACATAACAATCTGGGGTGTCTCCTTACTTGTTAACGTCTACGTCGCCCCGATTAGAATCTGCTTCAAATGCGGCAGGTATGGTCACATTAAAGATAAGTGTCAGAATTCAGAAGTGTGTTTGTCGTGCAGCCAAAAAGAATGCCCGAGCCGCGAACAGTGTCTAAATGCCAAAAAATGTGTGAACTGCGGTGGAAATCATCACACACTAGATAATAAATGTCCAAACAGGAATGTCGAACTGGAAATTAAAAGGATAATGGCTAGAGATAATTTGTCGTTCAGTGAAGCAAGGAAACTGGTGACTAACTCAAATAAAGAGGATCATATCCAACAAATAAGATCCCGATTCAGAGGTAATCAGGACGACTTCCCTCAATTGCCGATGAAGGACCCGTTGCACAAGAAGATGACGATGAACACCCCTACCTGGAGTCGACCGAGCTCCAAACCACCTCCTGACCTTCCTGGTGGAGAGGCTAACATAGCACAGGCTAATGGTCCGGCGAGGATTGGTGAGGCGCTGGAAGAGCTGTTAAGGGCTTTTATGATGTCAACGGATGTGGAGCTGCTGATTAAACATCTGAGGAAAGCGGTGGAACTTCATCTTAAAAATCATGGACCTGCAAAACAAGGGCAGTAAGCAAGGTTTTTTGTTAAATATTGTTCAATGGAACGCACGTAGTATTAAGCCCAAACTTAACGAACTTGTACATAATTCCAAAGATATTGATATTTTTTTAATTTCAGAGACCTGGCTCAAGAAAAAAGATACTCTGTATGTCAAAGGATTCGACGTTGTAAGGAGCGACAGGTCACGGGGTAACGGAGGAGGTGTGGCGATCTTGGTAAAAAACTCATTGAGATATGATGTGGTTCGGGATCTGTATGGCTGCGGGGGTAAGATTGAGATTTGTGCTATTAGACTTCTTTTGAATGGTAAGCCCTTTACGGTTGCTTCTTGTTATAGACCCCCAAGCACAACATCGTTTGTTGATGCAGGTGACTGGGCACAATTTCTTGATCAGTTTTCGGACAGCTATTTAATTGGTGGTGACTTTAATGCTCACCATTCTTTGTGGGGAGATTGGACGGAATGTTCTGAGGGGAAGTCTCTCGTAGAGGCTATGGAAATCAGGGATGTTGTGTGTCTTAACGATGGAAGTCCTACCTATCTAAGCTCTTCCTCAGGTAGGGAATCCAATGTAGACGTGACATTCGTTGATAGTTCTTCGGCGTGGCTCTTTGATTGGAAAACAGGGGTGGACTATTGGGGTAGTGATCATATCCCCATTTTATCAAGTGTAGTGGCCGTCTTCAGGCCGGGTTCGAAAGGAGAAAGTCGAATAGGTTGTATAATTCTTCCATAGATTGGTCAGTTTATAGAGATAGAATATATGAAAAGGTCCCAGATTTGATGGATTTGCTAGCATCGGACTGTGACATCCAGACTAAATACTCCTCATTTACGTCGTCCTTAGAGTGCTGTGTTCAAGACGCTTGCCTTTAAAAGCTAGAAAACACGAGGTTAGACCCCAGTACTTCAAACCTAAAACTAGAGCTCCTCCGTCTACCTGGTGGAATGAAGAATGTGATAGACTGGTGAGGCTACGTAAGGCTGCATTGTTAAAGTTTAAATTTAACAGATCGAGTACTAACTTCATCGCTTACAAAAAGGCTCAGGCTGAGGCCTTGGTTGGTTTAAGACGTATTAAGAAGGAGAGTTTTAAACAGTTTTGTGAGAGCTTATCTAAGAATACTAACCCTAAATATCTCTGGAACACCATCAAAGGCTTCCAAAACAGGTGGAATTACAAGGAAAACGCTAATGAATATGACCGAGATAAAATTAAAGCTGTCAAGGATATGATTGATGAGCTCTGCCCTTCATGGGTCCCAAATAGCAGACCTTGTCTTGTCTCTGATATCGCGGATCCCTTCCTAGACTCCATTTTTACAAAAGAAGAACTTAGTTTTGCTTTGTCGGATGTGAGGCTCTCATCAAGTCCAGGGCTTGACGGAATTGACTATAAGATGATCGTTCAACTTCCTGATGAGGCTAAGCTGTTGCTTCTTGAGTTGCTTAATCAGATATTCACGTCCCAAGAATTCCCACATCAATGGAGTAGATACGCTATCTTCTTTATTCCTAAGAACGAGAAGAATAAGTTTCGTCCTATTTCCCTCGCTCCGTGCTTGGCTAAAGTCACGGAAAAATTATTGAACAATCGTATTAGTTGGTGGCTTGAACACCAAACATTCTACCTGGCTCTCAGAACGGTTTTCGCAAGGGCAGGTCTTGCGCTGATAATTTGACATTGTTATGTGCTGATGTTCTGAAGTCTTTCAAATCAGGGGAGGCTACGGCAGCTTTGTTTTTAGATATTAAAGCTGCTTACGACAATGTTTTACCAGACGTTTTGTTGTTCAAACTTAAAAGATTGGGTTTTCCAGCGAACACTCTGGCCTTCATTTATAACCTAGTCTCCGAAAGAAGCCTACGGTTTCAATTCGGGGAAATTGACGAAACTTATACAGCCTTCAGAGGCTTACCTCAGGGTAGTGTTTTAAGCCCTATATTATATGCAATTTACGTGCTAGAATTAGAGCAAGTTGTGAGCAGAGTTTATGGCTGTAATATTTTACAATATGCTGACGATGCATGTCTTTACTCGAGTCATCAGAATACCGACGCGGCTATTGAGCGAGTGAAAGAAGCAATGGTCGATGTGTGTATCTACCTTGACAGCCTGGGACTTGATCTTTCTGTTAAGAAAACCCAATTCTGTATTTTTGACAAAAGAAATGGTAGAAAGTTTAATTCACCGAGGTGGAATATTACCGTTAGGGGGTGCTCGATTTTTAACTCTGAAATGGTCCGGTTTCTCGGTGTCGATCTCATACTCGCATGTGCTGGAAGACTCACATTGAGAAAATTGACAAGAAATGTCGTAATGCACTCAAAACAATCAACTGTCTGAGACGGACTTGGTGGGGCGCTGACCCTCTATTGTTATTAAGAATATATAGAGCTTTAATTAGATCTAGGTTGGAGTATGGTGGCCTTATTCTTTTTAATCTTACTAAGGCAGAGAAAAATAAACTTGACAGAATCCAATTTAGAAGTCTAAGAGCAGCCTTAGGCTACGCCTCGTCCACACCGTGCAATGTAATTCTAGCAGAGGCGAAAGAGCCTCCGCTCGATATCAGATTTAGATATTTGGCCTCAAATTTCTTGGCCAGAGCAGCATCCAGAATCGATCACAAAGTACTACGCGTTTTACAAGAGGTGGCAGACCTGGAAGATACTCCTACTTTAATTAACAGAGATGGCCGGGTCAACCTCGTCGCTAGCTTCCGCGAAATTGACAAATTCAGGCATTTGATTATGTCTTCCAACGGTCCTCTATGCTATAGGTATGGATTCGAATCAATTTTGCACCACCCACAGGTATCATTCGACGAAGGAGAGGAAATTAGTGGATCTAAAAGGTGTCAGGAGCTTTTTAGAGACATCTTTGACGTGTTTCTGACATGTTGGACTTGTATATTCACTGACGGTTCTAAAGATGATAGGGCTCCATTTGGGGGATTCTCTGTCGTCTTGCCTTTGGAAGAAGTGGAACTAGAATTTAGAGCTCCCAGACAGGCTTCAATTTTCTCCTTAGAGGCAATGGCTATTTACCACGCCCTCAAGGTTATCGAGGAATCTCTGTCCAAATATTTCGTAATCTTTTCAGACTCCAAGAGTGTACTTCAAGCTCTGGTGTCTGATAAAATGGTGGGTAAAAAATCCTATCTGGTCTTTTTGATCAGAGACCTTCTAAGAAAGTTAGAGTTAGAAGACAAAAGGGTTAAGTTTTTTTGGATCCCTGCACATTGTGGTATCATCGGTAACGAGGCTGCTGATAGAGTTGCTAAGAGGGCTATTTTCACCGGTAGAGATACCTCCCTTCTTCTCCCTGCAAGCGATTTTAAAAAACTATGGAAGGACAGGATGTGGTCTGAATTCCACGAATGGTTCATTTTTTCGAACATTGATAAAGGTAACTACTATAGAAATAACTTCTACGTCAACACGTCCAAACCATGATTTAGTAAATTTAGCTTAAATAGACGCTCAGTTACTTCCATCAACAGGCTTCGGAGTGGTCATCACTCGTTGAATGCTTGCTTATTTAAATATGGTATTGTACAATCTCCATCTTGTAACTGCGGTGGTGTAGAAGAATCCCCGAACCACATTTTATTTCAGTGTTCCTTGTATGATGATCAAAGAGTCGAATTTATCAAAGTATTAACCGTGCTGTTAGGCCATGCCCCTTACAGCGCAGAATTTCTTTTAGGAAACTTGAGCCAGGGAATTTTGAACTGTTTAAGCAAATTTCTATTGTCTATTAAAAGATTTATATAATGAATTGTTAATAAGCCGTCAATGTTTATATGTTTAAGTACATTGGTATAGAAAGAGTGTTTTTATATAATTTTCATTACTTTTTTATGTTTTGTTACAAACTGAATTGAATACTATGCTTAATTTTGAATTTCATAGCTAAGTCATAAATTAAGACTAAACTGAATATGTGATAAACCATACTTATAATATTGTGATAATGCTACTTAGGTAGTTTAATAATTTATATTAGCATAAAAATGTTAAATTTAATATTATTTGTAAATTTAAAATTTTTTTAAAAAAAGTGATTGTACACCTCTAATATGTAAACGTTGGCTACATTGGTTTACACCAACGCCTTGTACCTTATATTATTTTTAATAAAAAAAAAAAAAAAAAAAAAAAAAAAATTCCAGCTGCTTGACAGCACGCCCAGCTCCAATGACGAAATAATAAACGAAAATGAAATGGACACAGAATCTGTTTCCCAATCACTGGAGAACAATGAGCCACTATCAAGCAGCCAACGTCAGCATACAAATGAAATTCCAACGCCAACGGTAAAATCATATCGACCACCTCCAATCTTTGTAAAGGGTGAAAAAGCTAATGCCACAATTGGAGTACTAAGAAGCAATAACCTGGACCAAGAAGCTTTCACAGTTACTATGTCGAAAGGTCTTCACTCAGTACAAGCTAAAAACCAAACAACTTTTGAGACAATCAAAACTGTCCTCATAGAGAATAATTACCAATTCTATACATTCACTCCAAGAGGTGAGAAACTTAAATCACTTCTGCTCAAAGGAATGAGTGAAGATACTACACCCGAGATTGTCCTAGAAGACCTCAAAGCAAAAAATATTCCCTCAGTTGAATTTAAAAAAGTTTCTGAGTTAAAATTTAAGCGAGATGGTGAAGAAAGGCGACATTTAATTGTCCAAATCACCCAAACTAGTAGCTTAAAAGAACTACTTAAAATTAAACATGTGTGCAATCTTAAGGCTAGATGGGAGCGCCTCCGAAGAAGCAGAATACTCCAATGCAGAAAATGCCAAAGACTTGGTCATGCAGCCGCTAACTGTCAAATGGAATACAGATGCGTTAAGTGTGGATCTAGCTCGCACGCTCCTGCTCAATGTCCACTGACGGGCCAAACAACTAGAGAAAATTTCAAATGTGCAAACTGTGGAAAAGCTGGCCTTCAGCTAACTATGCTGGCTGCACATTCTTGAAATTCGAAAAAACTCTAAGGAAAGAAACAAGTGCTCAGAAATCTATCTCACTAAATAGCCTAGTCAACGCGGGCCAAAAACTGACCTTTTAGCTGGCATCTTCAAAATTTGACCTAAGGGTAAGTTGACGACGCTGAATCGAATGGTGCTGATTATAATAAAATCAGCAACCGGCATCTTGGGGAAAAAGGGTAAAAAAGGGTAAAATATAGCCTTATCTTAGAATCTAGGCATTTAATCAAAAAAGTTTCAAACAAAAGTTGTAGAGAATTAAAATATACATAAAAATGTTCTATGAGTTATCTTCCTATCTGCAAAAATAAGCGAATAAAATTGGATTGAAGATGGGAAAAAAATTGTAAGAGTGGGAGAAAGCAAGCTTATCCCTCCGTCGCGTTTTACACGCGAGCGAGCTAGTATGCGTGCGAGCGTCCCTGTTCACTAATACACAAACGAAGGATCTTCGGCAATCTTCGGGACTCTCGGTCTTGAATGCAAGTGAGAGTGAGAGAAGAAACCGATATTTCCCTTTTCTATTGTTTAGGCGATAACGAGTATTATTGTCCTTGGCCATCGATTGTTCAGCGTTCTGATATTTCTCTTTTTATTTTTTCTTTCGGTAGCGAGAATTTTACGTCTTGGCCATCGAGCGTCGAGCCTTTGTATACGAGTGCGAGTGAGAAAGAAAACCGATATTTCTCTCTTTCTATTTTTTCTTTCGGTAGCGAGAATTTTTCGTTCTGGCCATCGTGCGTCGAGCGTTTGTATATCTATATATATCGGCGTATAAGCGCGGCACTTTTAAATCGAATCTTGATGCTTATGGCACGCCATTTTTTATTTATTGTCAAAAATAATGAACCTTGAGTAAAAAAAAAATAATTCATTTTAACAGAAACTATTATTATTTAGTTGAGAGTAGAAATAATGAATTAATTTTGTGTCTCGCCATAAAATTAATTAGAATATTAATTGATATAATTCGTTGCCTCACAAAATTTATTTGTATATCAAATTTAATACGTATTCTCTTTAAGATGAAATTTAAAATTTAAATATTTTCCTATTAAATTATGTATTTTATAAAATTTTAAATTACTGACTTTTTGTCTCGTAAAAATTTATTAGTTTATCAAATTAAATACATATTTGAAAAAGAAGAATTTTATATCCACACATAAAATTAATTCAAGATATTATGAAGAGATATTCTAAATACGTGGAATTTATTTTTTGTCTATACATAATTTTAATTCATTTTTATTATGTTATAAGAAAACAGTAATGCATTCTGATTCATCTTCGAGGTCTTAAGAATTGTACGAAAAAATTGGACAATTACCAAGTGGTGCGTTAGCTTAAGTAGTAACGTCTTTGCTTCTCGCGCCGGTTATTAACGTTCGATTCTTCGTGAGGGAATTATTTTTTTTATAAGTTTTTCTATCCTAAGGTTATATAAATTGTTATAAATTTCCTAATTTCTAAATATATATAGAAAAAAATTAAAATTATTACAAAAAAATTAAAAGCAATAAATTTTTTTACATCTTGCACAAATAAAGGAAGATTTATTACTTAAATTACAAATTCATCCTGTAAATATCATCCTAAAAAATGTCTCGTTTCGGCACGTTTAAAAATTAATTTTTGTTATTTATTGGATATTATTAATTTATAATTAGTAACTTTATTACTCGCGTAATAATGTTGATTTCTTAATAAATTTTATATCGTTAGTGCAAAATTTGAAAAAAATCTGGGTGGGACTCACTGACCGCTCCTTGGTAAGGATAGAAAAACTTATAAAAAAATTCCCCCACGAAGAATCGAACGTTAATAACCGGCGCGAGAAGCAAAGTCGTTACTACTTAGGCTAACGCCCCTTGGTAATTGTCCAATTTTTTTCGTTACATTCTTTAAGACCTCGAAGATGAATCAGAATGCATTACTGTTTTCTTATAACATAATAAAAATGAATTAAAATTATGTATAGACAAAAAATAAATTCCACGTTTTTAGAATATCTTTTCATTATATCTTGAATTAATTTTATGTGTGAATATAAAATTCTTCTTTTTCAAATATGTATTTAATTTGATAACTAAAATTTTTACGAGACAAAAAGTCAGTAATTTAAAATTTTATAAAATACATAATTTAATAGGAAAAATATTTAAATTTTAAATTTCATCTTAAAGAGAATACGTATTCAATTTGATAACAAATACATTTTTGTAAGGAAACGAATTTCATATCAATTAATTATTCTAATTAATTTTATGGCGAGACACAAAATAATCTTATTTCTACTCTCAACTAAATCAAATAGTTTCTGTTAAATGAATTTTTTTTTTTTTTTACTCAAGGTTCATTATTTTTGACAATAAATAAAGAACTGGCGTGCCATAAGCATAAAGATTCGATTTAAAAGTGCCGCCCCGCTTATACGCCGATATATCTAGATATACAAACCGTCGACGCCGATGGCCAGAACGAAATTCTCGCTACCGAAAGAAAATCGAAAAGAGAGAAATATCGGTTTCCTTTCTTACTCGCACTCGTATACAAAAGGCTCGACGCTCGATGGCCAAGACGTAAAATTCTCGCTACCGAAAGAAAAAATATAAAAAGAGAAATATCAGAACGCTGAACAATCGATGGCCAAGGACAATAATACTCGTTATCGCCTAAACAATGAAAAGGAAATACGGTTTCCTTCTCTCACTCTCACTTGCATCAGACCGAGAGTCCCGAAGATGCCGAAGATCCTGTCGTTTGTGTATATAGTGAACAGGGACGCTCGCACGCATACTAGCGCGCCTCGCGTGTAAAACGCGACGGAGGGATAGCTTGCTTCTCCCACTCTTACAATTTTTTTCCCAAAAAGAGAATCAGAACGCTGAACAATCGATGGCCAAGGACAATAATACTCGTTATCGCCTAAACAAATAGAAAAGGGAAATATCGGTTTCTTCTCTCACTCTCACTTGCATTCAAGACCGAGAGTCCCGAAGATTGCCGAAGATCCTTCGTTTGTGTATTAGTGAACAGGGACGCTCGCACGCATACTAGCTCGCTCGCGTGTAAAACGCGACGGAGGGATAAGCTTGCTTTCTCCCACTCTTACAATTTTTTTCCCATCTTCAATCCAATTTTATTCGCTTATTCGTTGTGTATTAGTGAACAGGGACGCTCGCACGCATACTAGCTCGCTCGCGTGTAAAACGCGACGGAGGGATAAGCTTGCTTTCTCCCACTCTTACATTTTTTCCCATCTTCAATCCAATTTTATTCGCTTATTTTTGCAGATAGGAAGATAACTCATAGAACATTTTTTATGTATATTTTAATTCTCTACAACTTTTGTTTGAAACTTTTTTTGATTAAATGCCTAGATTCTAAGATAAGGCTATATTTTACCCTTTTTTACCCTTTTTCCCCAAGATGCCGGTTGCTGATTTATTATAATTAGCACCATTCGATTCAACGTCGTCAACTTACCCTTAAGTCAAATTTTGAAGATGCCAGCTAAAAGGTCAGTTTTTGGCCCTCGTTGACTGGGCTAAAAGAAGAGAATTGACAGAATGTACGGAGAGGTTAACCCACAAATCTCCTACGCTAACTCTATGTCGAGGCAGAGAGAACATTTTCCTCCATTAACAAATAGAACACAGGATAAACAAAATTGGTTCCAGGAAAATCCATCGCCGCCACAGCCACCCTGTGGCCAGACTTCACAAGCCTACAGGCTTCAACCGCAATATCAACAGCAGCAACAGGAACAGGCTCAGAAGACCAGCAATGACGAATTCCAAGCCTACAGGCTAATTGGATGCTAAAAATCACATCAGAACTTAGTAGTCTCGCCAGTGCTATTAAAGAAATGAATGCCACACTCAACCGCAGTGTAACGGAAAACAAACGGAGGATTGACTTCCTCTATGGATTCGTTAACGCCAGAGAATGAGTAAGTCCTCTTCCAACGATTCCGAAACTACAAAAATTAGTGGACCTCCTGGTCATTCAACTGTCATAAGACTCATGGCAATAAATGCAAACTGCCTTCAGCACAACGTTAGACGATTCGAGCTGTTCAGCAGAATCGAACAATACAATCCTGATATAGTTTTAATTTCAGAAACCAAGCTCACAAAAAATCATTACATACAGTCTCATGACTACACGGTCATCAGGAATGACCGTCCTAATTCTAAACAAGGAGGAGGTATATATATATATATATACGGCGATAATGATTAAAAACAATATTAAACATCAAATTATCAAATATCCTTCATCTGAAAAAAATGAACTACTGGAATTCACCATAGTCCAACTGCTCCCGAGTCAACATTTAGAAAAGAAAACATTTATCATCAGTGCCTACGCCACAAACTCTAATAGAAAGATATTCATCCAAGAGCTAAATGATGTCCTCCAACGACTAAATTTACACAATCAAAATCACTTCTTCATCCTAGCGGGAGATCTTAATGCTCGTAGGAGGGAATGGGGTGATTCTAAAGACAATCAAAGAGGTAAATATTTAAGAACTTGGGAAGCAGAATCTGCAGAAAAATTTGGAGCATCAATCTACACCACTGATGAACCCTCATTTACAGCGGGGACTTTTTTAGACGTATGTATTACCAACATCGCACTCTCAAGTCTCACTGCAAACAACAAAATCACAACTGCTGACTATGACAGTGACCACCGAGCACTCCTGTTCTCTGCAATCCTCCCCAGTGAGTTACAAAAACAGACTGTATTGCAATGCCCGAGACGAAACCTCCGGGCTATTAAATGGAAGAAATTTGGAAAAGTTCTAGATAATGAATACAAACAAGATCTCCCCGATAATAGAAACCTTTCAATTCAAGAAATTGACGAAGGTATACAAAAAATAACGTCAGCCATAACTACCACTATATCAAAAACTGCTCCTGTAATTAAAAGAGATGAGGGAATCCTGAAATACCTCAACTCCAGAATAAAAAAACTGCAAAAAAATAAAACAGAGTCTATCAAACTACTGCACATGCTATCAAAGTATCTAAACCCACACAAGCAAGTAGCAATAACAAAACTAAAGAACACCATTAATCTCATTAAAGCTGAGCTCAGAAGAGAGTTCAACAAAGCAGTTGAAGAATACTGGAGAGGCCAGATCAAGCAAATCAATCACAAAGACCCGGCAGCATTCTTCCCAAAAATAAATAAACTGCTGAGGAAGAAAAATCCAATCTCAATAGCTGACCAAAAAATCAACAACGATGACCCTGCATGTCTCAATGGATCGATTGACTTCTCGAAAGCTACACCTGTGGACAACGAACTAATAATCACGGATCCAACTGATAAACTGAATATCATTGGAGACTTTTATCAATCGATAAATGCTCCAAGGTATTTGAATACTGGTACCAGGCTAAAAGAAATGGTGGACAGCAAAGCGTCAGCAGCCAAAGATCTACTTAAAACAAGAAGAGATATAAGTATTACAATTACTAACTTCTCAAGTGAAAATAGTGCCACCAACCCAACACATTCGGGCTTTATAATTCCAAATGTACTTAACAACACTAAAAAAGACGCTCTAGAAGAATATAAGAAGGAACAGCCATTTATAAACATCACACAGCTAACAAAAATCCTAAGGAAGCTCCCAAATAAAACGTCCAGCGGACCAGATGAGATACCGTCAATAGTCCTAAAACACCTACCTCTAAGATTAATTACTGATCTAGTAATTATTTTCAACAATGCTATCAACCATGCATACTTCCCAGACGTATGGAAAGCAGCCAAAGTTCTTCCAATATTGAAAAAAGGTAAAGATCCCAGTAAAGCTACGAGTTACAGGCCAATCAGCCTTACCTCTAACATTGGTAAAGTGTACGAAATGACTATCAACAATCACATGGTCCGAGTCTGCACTGAGGAGAAAATAATGCATGATCTTCAATTTGGCTTTAGAGCCAAACATAGCACTACGCATGCAATTCACAAAATTGTGGACACAATTTTGAATCACCTCCATAGTAATCAACGCGTTGCAGTTGCGCTGATTGACCTTGAGAAAGCCTTCGACTCAGTTTGGATCAATGACTTAACATTAAAATTAATTAAACTTGGTTTTCCTGATTGGCTCACGCTACTCATACTGGATATGATCCTGGGAAGGACTTTCAGTGTATGGGACGGCGTAAACACATCAAAAAAGAGCTACAAAGTTTTGGAAGGGCTTCAACAGGGAACTGTTAATTCCCCACTACTTTTCAACATCTACACAATGGCTCTGCTTCAATCATTTGGCCTGAACGAGTCTGAAAATCTGTTTGCAGTCGCATATGCTGATGATATAATCGCAGGAACAGTTGGTAAAAACCCAGCAAAACTTCAAGAAGACCTCGAAACACTGGTCAATAAAATTAACAATTATTATAAAACATGGAACCTACGTTTGAATCCAGAAAAATGTGAAACGGCCGTTTTTAGAAGAGAGTCCAATCATCTCAGCAAAAAAGCACTTTTACAAATCGACGAATTTAAAATAGTCACTCCATCACCAAACACAGGCGAACCAATAGAAATACCACACAAAAAAATAGTCAAGTATCTCGGAGTCCATATAGATCAGCTACTGAGAATCAGGAATCATCCAGACATCCAACTCACCAAAGCCAAGGCCGCCTTCAAGGCCAACAACAGAATTTTTTATAACAAAAATCTAAGTAGAAGAGCAAAAATTATTTGCTACTTACTACTCGTCAGGCCAATATTAATATATGCAACGCCAATCTGGTGGAATACCAGCGCAGCTGTTATGGAAAACTACAGGGTCTTCGAGAGGAAATGTCTCAGGGCATGCATAGGTACCTACAGATCAGCAGCTTCTAGGTACAAAAAATTCGTCAGCAATGCCGAGTTATATAACATTGCTGACATTCCAAGAATCGACTCACATATCATCAGACTAATTAGAGATTACTTCAGTAAATTACCTCTAATCGATAACCCTGCAGTCAGGGAGCTGGCCAAGTTTACATCTGACGACCTGGCCAAGAGAAACGACACTGGTGCGCTCCCGCCCCAGGCATTTTTACCGCTCGACGACGCAGGACTCATCCAAGACGAACATAATGTGCCAACCATTTACCATTGGAAAAGACACAAAGCACATAAAAGGATTGAATATGCTGCAGATGACCCAATACTCAAATGGTTTAACTTTACCTATTCAAAAGCTCTCCCGACGAGAGATAAAATGGACGATCACAGGCTGAACGAAAAATATTGGTGGCTCACCAATGAATCAAAGCATCGTAAAGAGCTAAGAAGAAGGCTGCACCCAGAATAGTGCAGTGTAATTTTTAGATTAAGAACTGTAAATATTTGTACATAATTTAGTTTTAGTTTGTATATTATTTATTTAGTTTGTAAGTACAAAAACATGAAACGAGTTATATAAGTGGTTTTGGATGATGACTTTCCACTTGAGTCTTATTATAAAAGAAATTAGATTATTTATAAGCAACAATATTTACTTTCAAGTGACTAGAGAACAAATAAACACTAATTATTTATTTAGGAAAAACGGATAGACCCCAGCTGCTCCAATCAAGGAGACTTGCGGTCTAAACTACTGATATAAGTTATATCTAAGATTCTTAAGGCTTTTTTTTAAGTTAAGTTATGCAGCCTAAAATGTATTAACAAGAAAATGTATTTCATCTAAGCAAATAAACTTCTTTAAAAAAAAAAAAAAAAAGGAGCACACCGAACAGCCTTACTGATGAGTCCTAGCCGTGCTCCCGGGACGAAACATCGTCATCTTTTTAGAGCGTACGACTCGGACGCTCTCTTTAATATGTGACGGAAGCCACTGCACTCGCCACATAATTGGGAATCTGGTGCGAAGTCCAAGTAATACAGTAGAATATATTTTTGTCCAAGGTTTTGATGAACACATTAATGCAGATTTAAGAGTGCGGTGCCATCGTTCGATCATACTATTCGATTGTGGGTGGTATGGTGTTGTACGTTGTCTATTCTAATCTGGTAAAGGCCTGAAACAAGGATGACTCGAATTATGAACGTTGATCATTTGTTTTTGTTTTTAACGTGCCATAATGTGCGATCCAGTGATCGAAGAGAGAGGTAATGATGGTTGTTGCTGTAATATCTTTTAATGGAACAACAACGGGCCATCTGGAGAAACGGTCGATGATGGTCAAACAGTATTTATAGCCCTTGTATTCAGGTACTACAATGATGTCCCAATGTATGTGTTTGAAACGATCATCCGGTATGTCATGTGTTGAGGTGGAATGCGTGTATGTCATTGCACTTTGGATAGTTGGCAAGGTATGCATTCTTTGGACCAAGTATTGGTATCTTTGTTGATGCTTGGCAATAGAAATTTTAGCCGTAGTTGTTGTGAAGTTACTCTTCTACTTACAAGGGGACCTTACACTAGGACCCCCACAGATCTTAACGAGCTTGGTATATTAGTAGTATACTTTTAGGGTGTTATCGTGGTAAAGGGTTTTTTCAAAATGCCTAGCCATTTTTGAGAAAAAAGGTTTTAAAGTTTTGATTTTTGTTGTATATATGTTTATATTATCTTAATTTCGATCGTGTATCAAGTGGCGTGATAGCGTCAGTAGTATCGTTCTCGCTTCTCGCGCCGTTAGTCAGTGTTCGATCATTCGTGGGGCTAGTGTTTTTTAATAATTTTTTTCTATCTGTTTTCTAATGTTTTTTTCATATTTATTAATTTTTAAATATATTCAGGAAAAAGAAAATTATTTATTAAAAAAAAATTAGAAATAATGAACATCTTTGACAACAATTGAACATCTTGCTCAAATAATAAAGGAAAATTGATTATTTGAATCATAGTTAACATTTTATTTTTTAACAGGTATATAAAAATAGATAAATCTTCAATATACTAACAAATAACAATCGTATATATTCTAATCATTAACAATTTCATGTATAATTTTTTTATATCTGTAGGAGACGGTAAGCGTCGCCGTCTTATCTTTTGGGTCTGCCGACACAAGACGCTATATATCTAATATCGGTTAGATTTTAAGTAACCTGAACAACGGACGAAATAAAGGACGGTGTGAATGCGACGAATGAATGCACGGGCGACAAAGAGTAGTGAGTGTTGAGCGTTGTAAGAGAGAGGATCTGCGTTTTGTAATAACGATTAGAAATTGTAATAAAACTGTTTTTCCCATTAAAAATCCTACAAAATTGGGGGCCCCTCCGGGATTGAAGAGCTACAGCGTGCGAAGAGTAGGATTGCGGAAAAACAACAGCGAATACTGCGATAGCGAAATTGTGTGAAGTTTTGCGATAGTGAATTGATGTGAACTTTTGCGATAGTGAATTTGTGTGAACCTTTGTGATAGTGAAGAATTAGCGTTGAACAGCGTGACAGAGAGTCGTGTGTGCGAAACAGTATAGAAGAAGAAAAAATCATGAGCGACGTACGTAAAGCGCCTTCGGAATTTTTGGTATCGGAATTGAAGGAGAAGTTGGCAACTTTGGGACTTGCCACGACAGGTGTTAAAAGCGAGTTGATAGCCCGCCTTATGGAAGCTGATCCATCGGGAAATTGGGTAATAGGAGACAGTATTGCGAGGAGGGATGTCGAAGAAACGCGGAACACAACCGTAGCCGCGGTGAGTGAGAGTATAGATGAGCTTGCGCTTTTAAGACGAGAGATGGAAATCTTTCGAAAAGAGAAAGAGATAGCGGAACGAGAAGTAGAACTAGCGCGGAAGGAAATAGAGATCCTGCGAAGGACACAAAGTCCTGCTATTGGTCAGTCGTACGGGTTGGAAGAGGCGAACCGGCCACCTGCGCAAACGGAGATAAATAAATTATCTTTAAAAGCTGTTACTGAATTGATTGGATACTTTGAAGGGGAGGCAGATGAGTTTACAATATGGGAAGACCACGTAAACTACCTGCGTGACATGTATCATTTGACCGAAGACCAGGCGAAAGTGATGATCGTACAGCGTTTAAAGGGGCGAGCGTTAGAGTGGTTTAGATCGCGGAGAGAATACCTGCATCTCACAGTGGATGAACTTTTAGTTGAGTTGCGAAAAATTTCCATCAGCGAATCAGCAAGATGACCTTGCGAACGAGGTTCCAGGAACGTGTTTGGAAGCGTGACGAGTCTTTTAGCGATTACTTCCATGAGAAGATCATATTAGCGAACCGGATAGAGATCGACGAGGAAGAAATGATCGAATTCGTCATCGCTGGGATACCAGATCAATCGCTACGAGATCAAGCAAGGGTGCATGGTCATAAAAGGAAGGAATCCCTTCTGAGCGCGTTCGAGCATATATCGCTACAAGGACGCCCGCAACAGGCGAAGATGGATAACTCGACGACACGTCGAAGCAACATAGACGCTAGCGTTAGAAGAAAGATAAATAACGTATCAGATAACCGTTTGAGGTGCAAAAATTGCGGTGCGATGAGTCATTTTAGCGAGGAATGCCCATATAAGAGTAGAGGTACGAAGTGCTTCGAATGTAGAGAATTTGGTCATATCGCGGTTAATTGCCCTAGAAACCGTATTACTAACAAAGATTCATGTAATATCTCGCGATCGGTGCGTGGTAAGTATTACAAAGAAGTAGTAATAAATGGTCAGAAAATCGACGCGCTAATCGATACCGGAAGCGAATATCTCTAATGCGAGCCGCACAATACATACAAATAGGATCGCCTAGATTAAAACCGAATGAGATCAGATTTCGTGGAATAGGCTCGGAGGACAATAAAACGTTAGGGGAATTCTTTGCGGGTGTTGAGATTGATGGTAATCAATATACCATTGAAATTTCCGTGGTACCCGATACATTGATGCAGCATGCTGTTTTGATAGGAACTGATTTCTTGGATACGGTGGATATTAATATTAGAGAGGGAAAAATTGCAATTAGCAAACCGTCGGGAGGCGGGGAGAACAGCGAGGAAGTAGTCGAAATCTTAAAGATAGACTGTGTATATGATACGAATGAGATAGAGCATAGACCAGGTAAAAGTATGTTGCATGTCGATGCGTTGAGTCGGAATCCATTGCCGACCAGCATGGTAATAGATAAAGCGATGAGAGTGTGAATGTGAGGATTGGTAGGGCGCAGCGTAGCGATAACGAACTTAGGAAGTTCTTCGAATTGGCGCAGCGAGATGAGCTTAATGATTATAAGATTAGGTATGGCCTATTGTTTAAACAAGACGAAGGGGAAATGCGATTAATTGTACCGAAATCAATGATCACCGAAATAATTAGGCGTGTTCACGAAAATGGGCATTTCTCAGCGGCAAAAACGGAAACGTTAGTGAAACGGAATTATTGGTTCCAGAATATGCGCTCAAAAATTGAAAAGGTTGTACGTACTTGTGTAAGTTGTATTTTAGCGGAACGAAAACAGGGTAAACAGGAAGGATTCCTTAATCCTATTGAAAAGGGCAGCATACCGCTGGACGTATATCACATAGATCATCTGGGACCGCTAAATTCGACGAAGAAAAATTATAGACATATCTTAGTGGTAGTAGATGCTTTTTCTAAGTTTGTGTGGTTGTACGCGGTTCGGTCAACAAATACAGCCGAAACTCTAGATAGGCTTCGAAAGCAGGCGGCGATATTCGGAAACCCGAGAAGGATCATATCGGACCGCGGCACCGTCTTTACTGCGCGTGAGTTTGAGGAGTATTGTAAAGAGGAAGGTATTGAGCACGTAAAAATTACAACCGGTGTGCCTAGGGGAAATGGGCAAGTTGAAAGGATAAACAGAACCCTTATTCATGTTCTTACCAAGTTAGCGGCGCCAAAACCCCAAGACTGGTACAAATATTTGGGAAGGGCACAACAGTGCTTAAATGCCGTTCCAAATCGCAGCACAGGGACGTCCGCTTTCAACGTCCTTTTTGGAGTGCATATGAGAGTAAGAAATGATCCACAAATTCGAGAAATTATAGAGACCGAGTGGCTACGGGAGTTTCAAAAAGATCGCGATGAACTCAGAGATGCTGTTCGAGACCAGTTGCAGAAAGTGCAGCGGGAAAATATGAAAACATATAACAAACGACGTAAGGAAGCAAAACGATATAACGAGGATGACTTGGTGGCAATCAAGCGAACGCAATTGGCACCAGGCTTGAAGCTGGCATCGAAATACTTGGGTCCGTATCAGATAATAAAAGCCTTGCGTAATGATCGATATGTGGTGCGTAAGGTAGGCGAATCGGAGGGCCCTTTACAAACTTCTACATCGGCGGATCACATGAAACCGTGGGTCGAAAGTATAAACGTCGGATTGAGTGATAGTGAGTCGAGTGACGATTAGTGATTATTGTGGCAGACGTGTAAATGGATATGAGTAAATGGAATTGATGCGAATGAATGAATGTGAAACGAAACGGTATTTGAGGACAGATACCGCTGCAGAATGGCCGTGTGTAGGAGACGGTAAGCGTCGCCGTCTTATCTTTTGGGTCTGCCGACAAAGACGCTATATATCTAATATCGGTTAGATTTTAAGTAACCTGATACAACGGACGAAATAAAGGACGGTGTGAATGCGACGAATGAATGCACGGGCGACAAAGAGTAGTGAGTGTTGAGCGTTGTAAGAGAGAGGATCTGCGTTTTGTAATAACGATTAGAAATTGTAATAAAACTGTTTTTCCCATTAAAAATCTACATATCTATGAGTTTTAACATTTATTTTACATCTATTATTATTTATTAGACGCAGGTTCCAGAGTGATAGTTATCGTAAAAGCATTCAAAACAATAAATTTTTTCACATCTCGCGCAATAAATGAAAGATGACATAAAAAGGTTACATAAACAACGATTTTTTAAAAGATCTGTTGGAAAACAAACCTGATGAACGTTTAAAAATATTTCTCTTTATTTGGTTTTAATAAGGCGTGAACCTAATATTATATCTACATAAAATTGTTAATGATTAGAATATATACGAATGTCATTTGTTAGTATATTGAAGATTTATCTATTTTTATATACCTGTTAAAAAATAAAATGTTAACTGTAATTCAAGTAATCAATTTTCCTTTATTATTTGCGCAAGATGTTCAAAAATTTATTATTTCTAATTTTTTTGTAATAAATAATTTTCCCTTTCCTGTATATATTTAAAAGTTATAAAATATGAAAAAAAAATTAGAAAACGGATAGAAAAAAATTATTAAAAAACACTATCCCCACGAAGGATCGAACACTGACTAACGCCGCGAGAAGCGAGAACGCTACTACTGACGCTAGCGCGCCACCTGATGCACAGTCGGAATTAAGATAATATAAACATATATACAACAAAAATCAAAATTTTAAACCTTTTTCTCTAAAATGGCTGCACATTTTGAAAAACCCTTTACCACGATAACACCCTAAAAGTAAACTACTAATATACCAAAGCTCGTTAAGATCTGTGGGGGTCCCAGTGTAAGGTCCCAGTGTAAGGTAAGTAGTAAAAAGCGCGGATGTGTCCATGCGCAACCCCTTAAACTTAGTAAAGAGCGCGGTTGTGTCCATGCACAACCCCTTCAAACTCACCCATCGGTAGTTGGAAGCACACTACAAAAAAGAAACAGCTCTCACTTCAATAAGGCCAATATGGCGTCCTTTCCTTTACCAGAACGAACATTTTTTCTCGCTATCCAGATCTGGTCTGCCGCGTGCGCCCTTGAGACCCAGGCTCCACGCACGCATCTCGCCTCCCACATACCTCAAGACGCACGCACATGTATTTTGCAGGCTAAAGGCGGTCCTACATGTATCTCTAATGCCCCCACGCGCCCTCAGGACTCAACTAAGGCAATCGTGACCAGTCCTATCTAGGGTCCTAATACGGACCAATCTAATGTCACAACGCCGTCGCTACCTAACCTATTCCGCGCACAATACAAAACGGTCAAGTACCCTAATTTCACCGAACATCCCTCCCGCCTTCGTCAAACTGACAAACCAAAATTAGCTGTTATAAATTGAGTATCTTAAGTGGGTGTAGCTGCTAATCTCAGGGGGCAGAGCCGCGCAATGTGTCGCTGGCGTGAAGAAGTAGCGGTCTTTACGGTTACCACTCGAACCAAGCCATCGGGGCCAGGTGCACCTCTGTGACTCTACCTAAGGGCAATTTTGAGGGGGGTTATCGGTCGTCACGTACTAACACAAGCTGACCTACTCTGAAGTTTTCGCAAGGATCCCTCTATTTTTCTCGACACTGCAAGTGCGCCAAATACTCGATTGACCAACGTTTCCAGAAATTATTTCGAATGCGCTGAAGAAGTTGAAACCTACCTCACCGGTTCTCGGTAATTTTGGTAAATCGGCGTCCTGAATCAAAGTAGAAACTCCCTCATTGAGAAAATGTGAAAGAGTGAGCGCCCGCAGAAGGTCGGTATCCAAACTCAGCGGCCCTAGAGGACGAGAATTGAGGCAAGCTTCGATTTCCACGAGGATTGTGGATAACTCCTCAAAGGTGAGCGTATGCTCCCTTATGACTCTCTTTAAATGGTGCTTCACTGATTTGACTCCGGCTTCCAACAACCAACCATAATGTGGAGCACTGGGTGGAATGAACTTCCAGTTCGTTCCGCCGTTGGCAAGAAGAGATGCCACTTTCTGATAAAACTCCGAAGCACGGACGAACATAATCCTAAGCTCTTTATCAGCCCCCTGGAAATTAGTAGCATTGTCGCTATAAAGATTCTGACAAATACCTCGACTACCTACAAATAAACGATACGCAGCTATGAAGGAATCAGAGGTTAAGTCGCTAACAAGCTCGAGGTGAATAGCTCGAGTAGCAAAACAGACGAACAGTGCAATGTAACCCTTACTGGAACGATTTCCGCGACCCTTTGACATACGCACCTGTACCGGACCTGCATTATCGAGACCGGAATTCGCGAAAGCCCTACTTCCTACCACTCGATCCAATAGTAGCTCACCCATAAGCTAATGAGCTAATTGAGGCCTAGCTCGTTGACAAGGTATACAAGCTCGAATAGCCGATTTAACTAGCCGATTTCTGCCTAATATTCAAACTTGGACATCAGATAACTCGAGTTCAGGGTTGGACTCCATGGAGACACTGGTGGTTTGCATGCCGCACAAACAATTGACTAAGGTATGAATTCTGGGGCAAAAATTGGGGGATGCTTCCGCTCGAAAGATATTGCGAAAGCCCTACTTCCTACCACTCGATCAATAGTAGCTCACCCTAAGCTAATGAGCTAATGAGGCCTAAGCTCGAATAGCCGAATTTAACTAGCCGATTTCTGCCTAATATTCAAACTTGGGACATCAGATAACTCGAGGTCAGGGTTGGATCTCCATGGAGACACTGGTGGTTTGCATGCCGCACAAACAATTGACTAAGGTATGAATTCTGGGGCAAAATTGGGGGATGCTTCCGCTCGAAAGATAAGTAAGAACTAGCCAAACGACCTCCTACTCGTAAGAGACCGTCATCCTCATTCATGAAGTGATTTAACTTAGAAAGGCGATTGCCTTTCGGCAATCTCTTGCCCGCCGTCAGGATTCCTATCTCCGTCGCGAACGCTGTTGCCTGAACTAGACGAAATGACCATCACTCGAGCGTCATATATCTCAACACTGGTAATAAAATGTGGTGAAGAACTTGTATCTATTAGTTGACGATTTCGTACCCGAAGAATTGGGCGCCTGCAGTACGCAACAAATCTTAGAAGTTTAGTTAGGGAGGAGAATCGGTCAGGATTTCGGGCTCATTTGGGCTATAACGAACATGGTTCATTCGAACAGCTTCGCTCGAATGTGGCCACTGGACGGAGGGCATGGAAAGCCATGCCGGACCCTGCCACCATAGAGCGCTCATAGCTAACTCTTCCGGTGGAACTCCTCGCGATGCCAAATCGGCAGGATTTTCCTTAGTCGGAACATGGGACCAGGTAGCTGAAAGCAGTTGAGTTTGAATGAGCGAAACACGATTGGCGACAAAGGTTTTCCAATGGCACGGATGTTTAGGAAGCCAAGTAAGCACGATCTGACTATCTGATCAGGCAAAAATTGGACATTTCTGTAGAAAGTTCAAACTAGTTAGATGAAGAAAAAGCTTAACAAGAAGAGCTGCTCCGCAAAGTTCTAAATTAGGAATACTCACAGTCTTAACAGGAGCTACCTTTGATTTAGAAGCTAATAACGACATGCGAAACTTCCCATGACCCTCGTCAATACGCAAATATACCGCTGCGGCGTACGCACCCGAAGAGGCATCCGCAAAACCGTGTATCTGACAAGATGATTCCGAGCTATTTCCTAGCCACCTCCCTACTGATAAACACGGCAATGTAACTAGCCCTTGACAATACCTATACCAACGTTCACGGATTTCCGACGGTAACGGCGCGTCCCAATCACATTTCAACAGCCACATGTCCTGCATCAATATCTTGGCACCAACGGTAATCGGTGAAAGCCATCCTAAGGGGTCGAATAAACGCGAGATATTTGATAAAACCGATCTTTTAGTATGGGCGGCAGCCATGTCATCCAGGCTAGCCGAATCGAACCTAAATTCCTTCTGTTCCGGAACCCTGCGTACGCCTAGTGTTTTAACCGTCTGATCATTTCGATCGATTTCTCCGCGACCTGTCTTACTGCATCTGGAAGTACTTCTGGATAATTCGCGGCCCACTTATCAAGCTGGATCCCATTAAAAACTAAGAGCTCTACAATTTCTACCCTCTTTCTAACCGCCGTCAATATGTCGTCCGCTCCCGCGAAGATATCGTCGACATATGTCTCTGTCTGCAAACAACGGGCTCCGAGCGGGAACCGCGTACCTTCATCCTGAACTAGCTGCGAGAGGGTGCGGATGGTAGGTAGGGAGCGCAAGCTATGCCATAAGTGACCGTATTGAGTCGGAATTCCACCGGCTTCGATGAAGCGTCGGGTGACCAGATAATTCGTTGGTAGTCCTGATGCTCCTGAACAACTGGAATCTGTCTGAACATCTTGACAAGATCCGCAATGAAGACAACTAGGTACCTACGCCAATTAAGTAAAATTAACGAGAGATCGCTTTGCAACGGGGGACCTGTTGGTGAATAAATGGCATTACGATGACCAGGCGTCAGAGTCCCGTAAGGTCAAAGACAGGGAGGTGTCTATAATAGCCTGGAAACCATGCCGTGCAGGGTAATTCATTGATCATCGTTTGATGAAATGGTAGGACTACCATCTAGCCTTAAGAGACCATAGTTACTGGACATGATGCGTCACTTATAGCCTCTCACGTTCAAGTTGTACACATTGCCCCAACGTGGCACCGCTGGAAACTTCCTCTATAGAAGGCTAAAATGGGGCAGCGGCCCTACGGTTAGCTTCGAATCCGTAGGGTATGAATAAAGAGGCTCGGCTCTGAAGGGACTAGCAACTTCTTCAGGGCTTAAAATAAGGAAATAAACAAGATAAAAACTCGGAAAATGAAGCCTCGGACGAGAGCGAACAAGGCCCCACTCGCTCGGGACAGAATATGGGGGCCACTAATAATGACCACGGCCGCGTACCAGAGCAGTACGTAGTATAGTTGCCCTTCCAGAAAGTGTTATGCAATACATGTCTCCACACTGGGAAGGGCAACTACATGGCACTGTCGTCGGATAATTTAATATCGCACCTGAACGAGCACAAAGTTTGTCTCGTATATAAGTGCTCTAGGTGCGTTAAGAAATATACAAGGAGCATCCAGCGCAGTGCCATATGCCCAAGTGCACTGGGCCGACACCCCTGAATAATAACAGGCATATGTGCTCCGAATGTGGGGAGAATTTTAAAACAAAATCCGGACTGTCCCAACACCAACGATACCGGCATACGGCTATCAGAAATGAGGCCACAGCAGCTGAAACCGCACAAGGTGAGCAGGCATTAAAGAAAGGAAAATATTGAATAGGTATCGCAGGGAGGATGCAAAAAGTAGATTACCACGTAGATTACTATTTAATAATTATATGATTTATTAATATCACAAAAATAGAGTATTAGATGAAATGATGTGCGTCGTGTGAAACAACGGCAAAGAATAGGACGCGTGACACGTGCACGCGAGGAACGATAAGAGCTTATCGAAGAATGCCTTGAATTGTCACGCGGCACGAGTTACGAACCTTAACTGCGTTCGCTAATACTCCCCCTCGATTCAGGAAGCTTTCCGATCGGAATCTCATCTTCGCAACGCCTAGGAGATCTAGACACTTCAAATGCTTCTGTCTTTGCACGCCCTTGGTCAAAAATCGGCAGCCATGTTCTCTGTGGATACGTACTTTATTCCAATTTTTCCACTATCAAGAACTCTCGTACATAGTGATAACGAACGTCAATATGTTTACTTCGGTTGTGAAATACCGGATTTTCTGCAAGTTTTCGTGCGCCATTATTGTCGCAGTAAATTTCGACTTTTTCTTCTCCGAAACCGAGATCGGCAAGAAGGCGTTTCAGATACACAGCCTCTCTAGCCGCATCGGACAGAGCCATATACTCGGCCTCTGTTGAAGACAGAGCTACTGTCTTCTGCTTCCTGACCTCCAACGTGTTGGAACAGCCTCCGAGAAGAAATGCGAAGCCTGTGCATGACTTCCTATCGATTGGGCAATTCCCCCAATCAGCATCGACGAAACCTTCCAGTGTTTTTCCCGTGCGGTGAAACTTCAGTCCAACGTCGCCTGTCCCCTGGAGGTATCTAAGAACTCTTTTGCAGCCGTCCAGTGTTCAGCTCTATAACAGTCGTTGTATTGACTGAGATAGCTAACCGCGTAGGCGATGTCTGGGCGAATGCATACGGCCAGGAACATGAGCGATCCGATAAGTTCGCGATACGGAAGTTTCTTCTCTTCGGGACTTGGTTCGCCTTCAATCCGTTGAGGCTTCGTTCCGGGATCCAGTGGTGTCGATACGCTTTTTGATTCTAGTATTCCAAATCGTTCAAGAACGTCTTTGATTTATCCCGTCTGACGAACTGTGATTTCGTTTCTGCTTCGGTTAAATTCCATCCCAAGACAATATTTGACTGCTCCAAGATCCGAGACTTCGAAAGTTTTCGAGAGGTGTTAACCGAAATCGGAGATTTCTTTGTTATTCCGCGAAGCGACAAGAATGTCGTCCACGTACACACAAATTAGGAACAAATCCTTTCCACTGCCCTTGAAGTACACGCAGGGGTCCGCTGAAGATTTCCTTGCCACATACTTAGACAGTTCTTTTTCGAGTTTCTTGTACCAGCAGCATCCTGCCTGACGTAAGCCGTACAGTGCCTTTTTCAATAAGCAAACCTTGTTTCCTTCGTTCAAGGAACTCAGCATTTTTGAGGTTTTTCTTCTGATGTCGCTGTTTCCGGGTTCCTCAAGGATGATTCTTTTGGGGGCCTCGGTCGTGTGCTCCAGAACCTCCATGTAGACCTTCTCCTCGAGCACCCTGTTCAGGTACGCCGTTGCGATGTCAAACTGATGCACGGTCATCCCGTTCTCTACTGCGAGGGCAATCATAGTTCTAACTGAGCCGAGTCGCGCCACGGGCGCGAAGGTCTCCCAATGATCAATCCCAAATCGTTGAGCGAATCCTTTCGCAACCAGTCGAGCCTTTCTTCGAATCAACTCTCCGGCGTGCCCGTATTTGTTCCGCAGCACTATTAGACAACTAATGACCTTTTGTTCCTTGGGTCTCTCGGTGATAATCCAGGTGTCGTTCTTTAAGATGGACCTGATTTCGGAGTCGATTGCCTGGTACCATTCGTCGGCGTAAAGGCCATGGACAGCGTTGTCCAGTAGTATTTCGGTTAGATACTCGTTTTCTTCGACTCAGTTCTTAGTGATATTCCTTTCTGGGTCACCCAGAAAGACAAAGTTCTCGGAATTCCCATGAATTTCACGTCTCGAGCGATGTTTATGCCCAAGCAGGCAATAAATATCAAGAAAGTCCTTACCCCTATAACAAAAGTGGAGGTAAGGAAAAGGCTCGCCCGAATAAAGCTGGAATCAGCAGCTGGCCCGGATAATTTCAGAAAGGGTCAGCTCCTCCACGGGGATACAATCAAAATTCTCCGGAAGTTCTACAACATTGTGCTTATCAATGGTAGACTTCCCACCCCGTGGAGGGAGAATAGAACCACTTTAATTAGGAATGATGGGAGGGACCCACAAGATGCTAAGAACTATCGTCCCATCACAATAAGCTCTATTCTAAGTCAATTATACTGGGGAATAATCGACCAGAAAATAAGGGCTAAAGTTGTAAAAACACCCCGGCAGAAAGGGTTCACTGCCGAGAATGGGTATTATAATAACGTGCACATCCTAAACGAAGTCTTGCGACACGCTAAATAAAACGATGGCCTGGTCGTAGTGCAACTGGACGTGTCTGAAGCCTTCGACACAGTAGCACATGAAATTATTGGGGCCGCACTACGAAGAAAGGGTCTTCCTAGATACCTAATAAGCCACATAGAGGACTCTTACAAGGATGTGCACACAATTATTAGTTGTGGAAAATAAAAGGTCGACATGAATAAAAGATCATACAATTTCCAACCCCAGTTATCTAAAGAAAACTATGTTAGGTCTTGTTATCATTGTCCTGTTTCCTTATACTTGTGGATTAGTTGCTTATGACTGTTCCAAGGGGGATACAAAAAATCATTTCTTAATAGGAGATGTGTCAACATGCTCAAACTATTCTTCTAGCACAACTGTCACTGAGCCATGGTCCGGTACTATTCTTCAGGTCCCAAAAGATACTATTAGTCTTCATAAAAGTGTAGGTTATTGATGAAATCCACCACAATGTACTGCACATATTATCAAAATCCCACTCAGTTGGAAAAGCCAACTGATGACATAGAATTGAACCCCTACAAGATAACAGAAGAAGCTTGCTTACAGGCTTGGAACACACAAGAATTTTACCACATGAACTTAAAGATCAAGGTCACCCCAGGGGAAGTAATTCCTATTTTTGTTGGGGTCGATATTGATAGTAATGGGTTTTGCAAGACTTCGAAGGGCCCTAGCAAGGTGTATAAGGGTCGACTTGAGTTAATATGGGTCAAAGTACTGGAGCAAACAAATATCCTAAAGAACCCTCGTTCTAGACAAATGGATGGAGAAACTCTGCATTGATCTGCAACAGGCTTGACATCCTCTACTCAGGGAGTGCTGGTAGTAATCAGTAATGCACCCCCGACCTCTAAATGTATTTGGGAGTCTTTATATCAGGGGGATGGATCTTTTAAAACTTACTAGAATAGGAAAAGATATTTGATAATAGAAGCACTTACAAGTGGATTTGAACTATATAGGAGTGTTACCATATGTGGATTAAATTTGTTAACCACCAAAGATCCATCAATCTACATCTCTAATACTACTTCTATCAGGGTTCGCAAGGCTAATATCAATTTTAGTGGTTGATTCAATAGCTTTATCAATTCTGGTTACTTGGGGATCCAATTAAAAGTAAATGAGCTATTGAGATCAACTGGGGAGGAGTTATTAGAGAATCAGTGTGTGATTGAATATATGGTGAGACAGAATATAATGCAACTGGCATGGAAACATACCAGTGTAGCTGCTAAGAACTTGATAGGAGAATTAGGATGGTCACTAATTGTTGCAGGAGACGGTTTAGTTTTAAAGAAATGATTAGAAGTCCCTGTAATAGTAAATACTCAAGTGAAGTGTTTCACTGATACACCTGTGAAGACTAAAGATGCAAATTTGTCCATGTTTATGGACCCTTTAACTAGGATTTTATATAAAACAAGTCATGCTATTACATGTGGGGATAACTCTAACCCTATATTCAAAATCAAAGACACATATTATCAATTAAATCCTAGTTTAAATAGAGTCAGAGACCTTAAACCTCTTTCCAGTAGGCTGAGAAAGGATGACTTAATAGAGGGTCAAGTCGGAGAAGGTATCTATCCCTCTGAATTGTTCTTTGTCACGTCCTAGTGACGACTTGTTATACCAAAACGTACTATCCGGTGGTTGTGATTTGTCCTCCTGTCACATATAGGAAATTTTTGTTTAATTTTCTCGCTTATATATTTTTAGTTGCATTTGCGTATTGTTACGATACGATTATTAGGGTAACTTACCTTTATATAACAAATAACTATAAATACTATTTGTATTAACTTATATTACATTCGCTATAAATTCTATTTGTATTAAACACCTTTATGAACGACCATCGATAATTAACATTTTGACAGCATACGGTAACAATAAAAAACATGTGTCAATTGTCGTTCATAGAGAAACCTGCCTTACCGACAGCTAAAGTCGGTAAACAGGTAGTATGATAAGTTGAAGTCGGTAATACCGACTTCGTGCTCTTACATTACCGACACTTATTATTTAACATTTGGTTAATATAACAATTATTATTAGCGTTTATATTTAATTAAATAGTTAGTGCAAATAACATTATTATATATTTTATTTATTCGAGAATAAACTTTAACAATTATTAAAAATTAATAAAACAAATAATTAATAACAGTTATATTAAGTAATAATGTTAGCCTGCATATAAATTCCCACAGTCGTAATAAATGCTCACGTGGAATGAAAAGAGATCTTTTAGCTTAAGTATAAGGCTCACGTGCAGTTCCGAGAATTTCTGCCTGATAGTAACTTGACACCTTAGTCGCTACGGAGAATTGGCGGTTGATAGCAACTGATATTTTTCTGAGGCAAATTCCGTTCCCAGCTGACGAAAGCAGTTTAGCGCTTGATAGTAACTAATATTTATTCGCACGTGCAAAATTAAAAGATCAGCACATTCTTTTCCCACGGGATAATAAAAGTCGGTAGTGGAGGAAGCATCTAGCGCGAGTGGGGGTACCTCCCACTCGGCCGTACGGGACTTGACGTGGGGAGCTTAGAAACTCCTCTCCGGCAGTCTACCGGCAACCTATATACTTAATAATTATACATTTTGTGCTCGAGAGTCTCTCTTCCAATATAACAACTTCTCATTTAAGACGAGTCTTTTTCAAGATAGTCTTTTTTATACGTTAACAATTTAATTAACTTGGAAGACAGACTTTCTCATAATACATAATAAATTATTAACAAAAATAGTTAATAATTTATCCAATTTACTATTATTGCTTGATTATACAATTTTTATGTAAGAGTTCGTACACGTCGCGCAGTTATAATTGATTATTACAATTTGCGTACAGTAAACGCACTTTAACACGCAACATTTATAATCCGTGTTACATTTGTAATATATCCGTGTGACAGTTACAACAAGTGATCAAAATTGTGTAAACCACTTGTGCAACTCTTGTTTGTTTTAACATTGAAGAATATACTTTAGTTTTACCTATTAATCAAGTGATATTCATTTAATAACAAACCCTTTTTACACCGAAATCCTGTGACTACCTAAACAACGCAATTGATTCTAAGGAGCTTGGGTCCGTGGATTATCGGCATTCAGCACAAATCGTATTTTCTAAAGGACATATTCATCTATATCAAGGGTAAGTACCTCTCATCCATCTTGACCTTACAAGTTATTGGCACATGTTGGCTTTTCTAAGATCATCTAGCCCAGATCCCTGGTAAAGTACCGGCTGATCGGACTGACCAAAAATAGGGCAACATAGTTCTAAACCGTGTAAATTTTCTAAATTTAAAAGAAATTGACCGGGATAAGAAACGTATTTTTGTTTTTTTTTGTGGAGTTCCTCGTTTTACTGCGGGGACGTCACATCTTCAATATGGAAACCAATTCTGATCATCAAAGTCGGAAAGAAGAGATATCGAGATAACTGCTAAGAGTGGCCATTCATGATCCTCTATTAGAGATCCAGGGTGATTCTCTCATTTCAGCACTCTCACACCATATAATTTCTCCACACCCAATTTATCTTATTTCTATAGTCAGCTTGGCAATCAGTTTAGGATCACTGGTATTAGCAGTTTTGTCATTGTTAGTTATTAAGGAATCTAAACTATGGAAAGTCTTCCAAAAACGTTCTGAAATATATAAGTATCAATCAGCCTTATTGGGGTTAGCTGCCCAGGAAGTTTAATCTATAAAATTTAAATTCCTTAAAGAACAATATAATAAAAACTTATTAGGTTGTTTCTAAATTCCCAGTGAGTGAGAAATCAATAAGCTATGAGTACTAAAATTTATCACCAGTATAGTCGACATCTAGTGAGAGAAAATTGGGACTATACGATCACAGCACTTCTTCATGGAATGATCCCCGACGACCATGATGTTACCATGATGTTAGATCAGCTCAACGAAATGCACCAGGCTTTTCGGACGGAGCATTCGTAGTTAGTGTCTCACTGGCCCCCAGCTCATTTGAATCACCCATACTTTAGCACAAAGGTCCATCTCAAGGAAAATAAGCTGGTGATCAAGGTCAAGCGCATACTAGGACGGCTCTAAGATAAGCTCATGCAGACTACTCAGCCAGCCGCTGCGGCAGCAGGTGGCACTCGAACACGCTCACGACTACCTGAACTGACTGTGCCTACTTTCAGCGGAGATATCCGAAAATGGCCAGATTTCAAGGCCATGTTCGTCTCGGTCATCAGGAGTCGCTCAGATCTTAGCGACTTCGAGAAGTTCCAATATCTTAAGGCCGCAATGAAAGGTGACGCATCAGAGCTAATCCTAAATCTCACGCCAGACTACTCATCGTAAGCCGCAGCGTGGTCACTGCTCAATAACCGGTTCGAGAACAAGCGGCTTATAATTAAAGCTCCACTCGAAAGACTACTCAACCTAAAACCCATGCAGAAGCGGCAGGCCAGCTCACTCTCCAAGTTGCTCAACATCAACAACGAGACGACTCAGGCTCTCAAGCATGCTAACACCGATAAGTGTCTCTTGGTGACGCTCGCCAGTGGGCTGCTCGACCGAGACACGCACGAGAGATGGGAAACATCACTAACATCTTCAAATGAGTTCCCATCACTTAGTCAGCTCATTGAATTCCTCTTGGCTCGGGCTCGCACGTTAGAGACCATAGAGGAGAACGCGACATATACGACAGCTCAGCTCAACGCGTCAAAGACACCGGTTCCCAAGCGCGTCGTTGTCCATCAGGCATCTCAACAGTCCCGAGCCAATTCTCCAAGGCCAGTATAGTCGACATCTAGTGGGAGCATTAGTTCTAGATAAGATTGATTTTTACAGGAACCACCCAGAGAAGGTTAATATTTGATTTAGACATTTGAATGCTGCCTGGATTGCAGATATTTCCTCAGGATTCCATAATGAAGTCAACGTGTTCCATTCGTTTGAAAACTATGTTCAGGATCAGATCAAGGGAGGGCTCATGGATTACTATCAAAGATGGAACTTATGCTGGGATGTACTAATAGAGAGTTTACAGCTACAATTAAACTATTTAACCAGTGGATTGAGGAACAGGGATATATCTTCTGCTCTCAAATTACTTAATTCTCTTAAATCCAATAGTCAACTTCAAGAGGCAGGTCAACATAAATTGTATATCATTAATTTACATAATGCACTAACATTAGAGGCAGAGAAGGGGTTGACTTATCAGAGAGTAGAACAATTACCAGGTGTCAAGTTTTGTGGGGATCATGTAGTATTAGAATCAATTCCAGGGGGCCCCATAATCATCACTTACCAAATGTTTGTTAGTATCACAGACAAGATAGAATCCAGGCTCTCATTGCTCTATAATGTTCTGTATAGTTCTACAACTCCCAGACAATCTCCTTATAATACAGGTCGACTCTTTGAGTCAGTTTATTACCTTTGTGAGCAATGCTATAAGGAGCTTGGTAACACATCCGCAAGATTCTTTAAGATGTTAGAGCCTTTGTGCATAGGGATTTTCTTGAGAGTGTTCCCAGCAAAATGGAATGATCATAATTTCTTCACAGAAATATATAGGTCAGCTGTCAAAAAGGATAGCAGTCCTATGCCCTTCTTAAAGAAATTCATTAGCTTAGGAGAAGAGTATTTAAGTCAAGACGATGTGGAGGGTGTTCCCTATTTGATTGAGCAGTTTGGGCAGGAGAAACTACACAATTGGCCAATCACATCAGGGGAGGAAGGAATGAAAAAGATGTATACATATGAAACTAGTTATAGGAAACTAGCTGATGTAGCAGTCAGAGAAATTGAATCTGACTTCAAAAAGGAATACTTAGTAGCTTACTTTGAAAAAAACAAATTATTATCTAAGGCAATAGAATCGTTTAGAATGCCTAAAAGCATCAAGCAGATTTACAATAATAGGGGACCACCATCTCTCAGAGAGCGTTGGAGAAACTCATCAGCTGACTGGAGTCAACTAGAATTCCGACAAGAAAAGGTCGACATGAAGCTCCAGCGCGGATCAAACACGGACACATATACATATATATATATATATATATATATATATACAAACAAAATTTTTTTTTTTAACTATTGACAACAGCAGATCATCTGCTGACATAAAATGACCAAACATGACTAAACAACATGACATATATATGTAAGTTTAGGGATAAATCCAAACTATAAGGCGACTCGCTAGAGGGAGCTGCTTGACACTCAGACTTTGGCGCTCCGACTGGCGGTGGTGCAATCATTACATGTGATTGGACAGTCGTCCCGCCAATAGAAAGCCGCGACATCCCGGGCAGAGGAAAAAGGGACTAGGGAGCGGGCAGAGGTGTTAGCAACTAAGGAGAGCGGATGGAGAAAAAGAAAGGCACATGTATCCGTTGTAAAGATTTGTTATTCCAACGTTGTTAAAATATATCGTTGTTATTTGTTACACGTGTGATATTAATTCTTGTTATCCGCCTACGTAAAACCTATAATTTCCCTATGCTATTATTTGGCTAATAGAACACGCCACATAATTGGTGACCCCGAACGTCGAACAGAAGTATAAACCACGTGTTCCGATTATAAGCAAAAAAGGGAAAATGTCGGTAAGCCGAACTCCTCTAATTGATAGAAGTGCCCAGGAGGTAGAAAAAATGGATTCAGGAGAATCCGATATAGACGGGATAAGTGAGGCTGGAAAGGAAATCCATGCGAACGAATTCAGGAACGTAAGGCTGCATACATTTTGGCGTAACAGACCAAAATTATGGTTTTCACAGCTAGAAGGAGAATTTGCAGTCTACAGGATTCGGTCAGACGAAATTAAGTATAGCGCAGTCTTGAGGCACTTAGACGAGCAGGTAATGTTAAGTGTGGCAGATATTGTAGAGCAGCCACCTCAGACTGGCAAGTATGAGCGACTAAAGACAGCTCTAATTGAACGCTATACAGATTCTGTAGGAAAACGGCTAAGGTCGCTCCTGGGAGGAATAGAGCTAGATGATAAGACTCCGTCAGTGCTGCTTAGAGAAATGCGTACACTAGCAGGAGGCGATGTACGCGAGGATATGTTACGTACGATTTGGACACAAAGATTACCACAGCGTATACAAGAGCTCCTGGCAATCTCGGACGAGTGCGGTTTAGATAAAATGGCGGCCAGAGCCGACAGGGCTATGGAAGTAACAGCAACACCAAGCATAGCGAGTGTCGATAGCTCCAGTAGAGAGGAGGTTATGCAGTTAAGGGAAGAAGTTGAAGACTGACTGCTACCATAGCCGCGATGTCCAAAAACCGGGGGAAGTCAAGGCAAGCACAACCAACCTGTAGGAGTCGTGCCAAGGCAGACAATAATACTGTAGATGGATGGTGTTTCTACCATAGGCGCTACAAGGAGAAAGCGTTTAGGTGTATTTTACCGTGCAAGGAACCTTACCCGCTTGCCGGTCAGGGAAACGAGTAAAACATCCTGAAATAGGAGCCGTTCAGGACAGTGGCATTTCGCAAAAGAGGCTTCATATTACTGATACTGTTAATAATATCAGGTTCTTGATCGATACAGGGGCTGACATCTTGCTGCTGCCAGTAAGATTTGTTAAAGGCAAACCAAGACGAACAGCGATGCAGTTGTTTACAGCTAACAATGTACCAATTTATACCTATGGTGAAAAGTTGCTGGAGCTGAACTTGCGGTTGCGTAGGCAATTCAGATGGAAATTCTGCGTAGCTGATGTTAACTGTGCGATAGTTGGTGCAGATTTCCTTCACTACTACAATTTAAGTGTAGACCTTCGTAGTAGGTCACTGAAGGACAACCACACCGGGGCAACAAGAGTAGCGAGTTTGACTAGCCAGCCACATATATCGATAATGACAGTCAGATCTACGGATGAACAGTATTTTATGTTAAAGGAATTTGCAGGGCTGACTAAACCATTCACTCACCTAGGGCCGTGTCAGAAGGGAGTAGCTCATTATATCGAGACGAAGGGCCACCAGTAGCCTATCCCTTCCGCAGGCTTCCCCCTGAAAAACTAGAAGCAGCTAAAGCCGAATTTCGATATTTGGCGGAAATGGGGATCTGCAGACCATCAAAGAGCCCTTGGGCGGCACCGCTGCACTTGGTTCCCAAGAAACAGCCAGGCGTTTGGCGACCTTGTGGAGATTATCGCGGTTTAAATGCTGTCACTAAACCAGATAAATATCCTCTACCGCACATCCATGATTTCGCACACGGGTTATATGGGAAAACCGTGTTCTCGACAATAGATCTGAAAAGAGCATATCACCAAATTCCAGTTGCTGAGTCAGACATCCAGAAAACTGCAGTAACGACACCGTTCGGACTTTTCGAATTCCTTACAATGCCATTTGTCTAAAAAACGCAGCCCAGACATTCCAACGATTTATTAATTCTTTGTTCCAGGATTTAGGCTACGTTTATTGTTACATAGATGATATACTGGTCGCTTCCGAAAACCGGGAAAAACATAGGGAACATCTACGTACAGTACTTAGCAGGTTACAAAAGGCAGGCATTACGATTAACGTAGACAAGTGCAATTTTGAAGCTGATAGGGTGGAATATTTGGGGTATTCAGTTGATAAGAAAGGAGTAAAGCCACTGCCAAAGAGGGCAGAGGCGATAATGAATTATCCTAGACCAAAGACAGTAGTAGAGTTAAGAAGGTTCCTGGGTCTTGTTAATTATTACAGGAGGTGTATTAAAGAGGCGGCACAAGGCCAAGTGAAGCTGACTGAATTTCTCACAGACAGCCGCAAAAATGACAAGCGCCCAGTGCCATGGACGAGGGAAGCGATAGAGGCGTTTGACCGCTGCAAGCAGGCGCTAGCCGAAGCCACAAAGCTAGCACATCCAAAACCAGCCGCACCACTTGTCCTGACCACGGATGCATCAGACGTAGCGATAGGCGCAACGTTAGAGCAAGTCGATGGATATGTAAGACAGCCTTTGATGTTCTTTTCAAAAAAACTTTCGGAGACGCAACGTCGGTATAGCACGTATGACCGTGAGTTACTGGCGATATACGAAGCAATTAAATATTCGAAAGATTTCATCGAAGGAAGGCAGTTAACAATACGTTCGGACCACAAGCCCTTAACTTTTGCATTTCAGCAGAGGTTAAATAAGGCATCACCGCGTCAGGCGAGACAGCTAGAGTTTATTGCACAGTTCTCCACTCAGATTGTCCATGTAGGGGGTTCTGAGAACATTGTGGCAGACGCACTGTCCCGTATAGAAGCTGTCAACGTCCCAGTAATAGTTTCTACAGAAGAGTTAGCTCTCGAACAAAGTAGAGATGAGGAGCTAAAGCACATCTTAGCTAGCAGTTCCAAATTACAACTTAGACCATTTACATTGGCAGGGCAGGAATGTCCATTGTACTGCGAGAGTAGGGAAGAAGCTATTGTACCTTATGTCCCTAAGGTATTGAGGAAAAAGATCTTTGACGTAGTACATGGGCTAGCACATCCGAGTGCAAGGACTACCAGACAGCAAATAAGACAGAAGTTTGTATGGCCAGGGATGAACAAGCAAATCGCGCTATGGTCAAGGACGTGTTTACCCTGTCAGGCAACAAAAATACAACGACACAATAAAGCAATGCCCGACAAAATTGCAATACCAGGTGAACGTTTCCGTCACATTCACTTAGACCTTATCGGGCCATTACCTGTCTGCAAAGGGTTTAGGTATTGTCTTACTATGATAGACCGATTTACGAGATGGCCAGAAGCAATCCCGATTGCTGACATTACAGCAGAGTCAGTAGCAAGAGCGTTTTTCGAGACATGGGTAGCGCGATTTGGAGTGCCTACGATCATCACTACGGACCAAGGATCGCAATTCGAAGCAGAACTGTTCAAAAAATTGACCGAGCTATTGGGGTGTTCGAGAACAAGGTCTTCACCATATCACCCTCAATCAAACGGTATTTTGGAAAGATGGCATCGAACGCTAAAGACAGCGATAGTTTGCCAATTAGGAAAAGAGAAAAATTGGTTAGAAGTATTGCCAATAGTTCTTCTAGGGTTGCGCACAGCTTATAAAGAAGATATCAAATGCTCGACGGCGGAAATGCTGTATGGTTCAACACTCAAACTGCCTGGAGAGTTTTTCGAGGACAATCATTTACGAGTTAAACCGGAAATATTCGTACAGGACCTAAGAGAGCGGATGCGAAGAATTCGCCCTAGAGAGGCAGCACATCACGCAAAGAATGTACCTTTTGTGCATAAAGGGTTGCAGCAAGCAACACACGCCTTTTTAAGAGACGATACGATACGGCAACCACTACAACAACCGTATCACGGCCCTTATGAAATTTTAGCTCGAGTTAACCAGAAGCTTTACACGGTGTTGGTAAAAGGCAAGCCATGCAACATTTCAATCGAGAGACTAAAACCTGCATTTTTAGATGTTACAGAATTCCAGCAGGACACAGCGCAAGCTTCGCAGGTCCCTGAGTTAAGAACATACCCGGGCGCTAAAGCCAAACAACGAGTCAACTTGTAGAACTCTGGAGGGGAGTACTTTGGCGCTCCGACTGGCGGTGGTGCATCATTACATGTGATTGGACAGCCGTCCCGCCAATAAAAGCCGCGACATCCCGGGCAGAGGAAAAAGGGACTAGGGAGCGGGCAGAGGTGTTAGCAACTAAGGAGAGCGGATGGAGAAAAAGAAAGGCACATGTACCCGTGTAAAGATTTGTTATTCCAACGTTGTTAAAATATATCGTTGTTATTTGTTACACGAGTGATATTAATTCTTGTTATCCGCCTACGTAAAACCTATAATTTCCCTATGCTATTATTTGGCTAATAGAGCACGCCACAAGACCAAGCTCAAGTCGCCTGGCCGTGGCTTTTGAGAGTCGTAACTACGTGAGACGAGAAGTAAACTCGTAGAGATATTTTTGTTATAATCTATGTGTATTGATTTAAGTTATATTCGTTTTAATCATAATAAACGAAAGCTGTACATATTGTTGATTCAGTTTCAACTTAGCATCAAAAGTTGTACTAATTGTTCAACCGTAGTTACCATCATTACCAAGGCAAAGAAATTGTCTTATATATATATATATATACGCTATAAATTTTACAAAATTGACAAAAGTAAGACTCCCCTCTTAAAGAAGACTAAGAACAAACATATGTTCGCTAAATTATTCTAGTCATAAGTTTACAAAAGGAAATAAGTTCCTGTTAAAAGATTTGGTAAACCTGATTCGGTGCAAGTCGTAAGGTCCTCATACAAGGGAGCAAAATCGGACACGGCGGCAGAGCTAGTGCTTAGTGGGTAGCATGGGCGGATGCCTCTACGAGGTCTCCCTAGAAACGGAAATAAACCGGCTAAACCCCGCTACTCCAAAATGGAGACTCTGTTAAAATCTAATTTTTCTGAGTTCCTGCAAGAATTCATTGGCAGGTCAGTTAGACGGGTTTCCTCCAAGGAAATGGAGCTCGGACAAGAGTCTAGTAAGTATGAAGAAGCAAGGTAAAGAGGCGGTAATTGTTGAGGCAGCTGTGCACAGGGAGTGCTCGAAAAAGTTATCTCGCCGAGCAGCTACAAAGCCAAGTCAAGTACCCTAATTTCACCGGACATTCCTCATGTCTAAGAGTAAGTTATTCTTGATCAGAAAGTCAGCCCCAAGGATCGACTAAGGTACATCAGCTACAATGAGTGGCCAGTGAAAATAACGTCGCAATCCCAGATCTATGTCAGCAGAGTATGTACCAAAGGTGGGAATCGGTGTCATGTTGGCTGCAAAAAGAGTGAGATTAGGATCACAAGCCCGTCTCTTGAATATACGTACCGGTATCAGTGAGATAACTGATCCAGAATCAATCAAGTATCGCTGGTGTGTTTTTCTGTCATAGAGGTGTAACCGTATATCTCCTAAGATGTTAGCGGTGCTGAAAACGCTATCACGGTCACCGCACGAACCGGTGATAGCGTAGTTAGTTTCCCTGGTTGGTCCTTGTGGAACGAGTACATGGAGATTTACAACGGGTTGCTCTGGCACTGAATTTCCGGTGATAATAACAAGCACCGTCATTCCTAGGACGTGGAAATCGATTTCTTGTGCGTAATAGATGTTCCATTTGATTTTCCAGCATTCTAAGAGAGCGTCTCATGTCTTATATGTACCTGAACATTCAGGATCCGTACAACGTCTGCTTGGAGGCACTAAGCGACTGTTCGTTGGGTGTGCGGCTATAACAAGAGAACCTTAATCGCCTATCATTAATTCGTCTGCCAGTTCAGTCTGTTCATCCAGTGAAGTTGCCTTCAGTACCCTTAAAAATCTGACAATAGCTGATGGTAGTAGTGACAGCATTTTAACACGGAGAACGTCCTCGAACAACAACCTGTTACCACCCAAGGCCTGTAATTGCCGTAACAGCTAAGTATTCTCCTTATCTCCTAACTGGATATTCGCTAGTGCCTTATGCAGTCGTTGGTCTGCAGAGTCAGAAAATCGTTTAATTAACTCCGTTTTCAAATGAACATACCTCTCCTCTGCTGGCGGATTGTGCAATATGTCCTGGACTTCCAGAATGATTTCAGGGTCTAACGAGATAAACAAATGATGGTATTTGCTGGCTTCGCTGGTAATGCGGTTCGCCAGGAACGTGGATTCCACCTGAACGAACCAAAATCTCGGCTCAGGCTTCAAAAATGGTGAAATCCTCATGTTAGCCACCGATTCCACGGACGCGGACGTGCCTGATGTGTCTCCCAAAGATAAGGATGCGTGTTCTTCTTCCGTAGTCATTGTCCCGTCGATCCGATCTGTGTCGACCTTCTTGGGCGAATTTTGCAAGGGCTTTTTACGAAATGAACGTGTGTGGTAAAGTACTTTTGTAGTCTGCAGTAGTAATTTTAAATCGAGATTCCATGTAAGCTCAATATGCAGTTACGCAATATCGCGTGCGATAAAGAACGAAGAGAAAAAAAAACCTCGATCACGTCGGCTTACACGCGGTTTCGAGTAATCTGTACGGATCTCGTAAGTTTGCACGCGGATGAACCGGTTTAGGAAATCTATTAAGATCACGTTGGCAAACACGTGGTTGCACGTGGCTTCGATAATCTTTTCTGATCACGTCAGGGTAACCAATTGTCGCGTGTTCAATGATATTCAAAAAATAATAAACTCACTAGGAAAAATATTACATGAATATTTTTATTTTAAACGTATCAGGAAAGACTTATACAAAATATATAACAAACTTAACAAGAATCTCAAAAGGTAAAGGAAATAGGAACTTGTGTTATCATTCGGTCGCTGCTAGTGAGTACGCGCGTAACTCGCTCGGTAGTTGGAACGGAAGAGAGCGAATGGCAGCGGTTATTCATGCATGTGGGCTTTTTTTAATATACGGTTTCGCCACCAGAGGCGTGACGGTAAGAGTGCCGGGGGCACCAAGCTTTGGAGCGCAAAAAAGTTGGCATAGAACCTCCAGAACTCAGAAAAATGAAGATATACATTTAATTGTAAGCGATCTGTTAAATCAAAATCCATATTTGCTATGTCCTTTAATTATTTATTTAATTATTATTTAAAATAAAAAATTTGAAAATTTTTTTTTTTATTTCTCAGTCAGTTTTATTTCTCGTTCTTTATTCACTTTTGGAAAGGAGCGATCTCAATGAAAAAATTTCTAACAAAGCTATTAAACTCTCCGGTGCTACCGCCATGTCCGAGGATCTCTTCTTCAACGAGAGAGAGTACAATGTCTTTGCCTTCTTCTGCCCGTTAAAGTTACGACAAATGTAGGTATGGTTTCCTTAAAATGTTGCATCAGAGCCTTTGTCCTGCGAGACACGGCGTATTCCTTTTTCTTTCTTTCTTTCTTTACATACAAGGTCGGAAGAAAGAAGGGAAAGTAACGGGTTGAGCGAAGACAATGTTTCTAATGACCCTTTATTGTCATGCTGGTATTGCAAATTATAGTTTCAAGTAGAAATAGACGTAAAACTCGCTTGACTATAGGAGAACCTTGAAAAAAGAAAAAAGGAGAAATGAGAGCCTTAACCTAGTTTAGCTCGAATCCTCAGTGTGGGATAGCCAAAACGAAGAGTACTTGCCTTCTCAATTTTTCGAACACCAGACAGAAATTAATATATATTTAAAATCATACAAATATTAATTTGTCGTTTTAAAAGGAGTTTTAATTCACAATAACCTTAATAAACTTTTAACTCAACTTCACAAAAATTATATTTGAAAATGGCATCCGAACAAAGACGCGTCAGTTCCGACACACCATTGTCCTTCGAAGATTTAGCAACAATCGAAGAAGGGATTATTGAAAAAGAGTTGATGCTAAATAAGAAAGTGGATGAAATTGTACAGTGGCGGGAAAACTTTTTAGAATGCAGACCGAAGCTAACAAGCAGGCAGTCTACCGGAACAATTCGATCAGTCTACTGCTATACTTTTATTAATTCGACATCTATTACTAAGTTTGCTACGTATGTAACCGAGTTTTTGTATTTTGATAATTGTTCTTAATCATTACATTTATAAAAGTTTTACTACATTAGCTACTATCTGTGAATTGTTTTAAACCAACAAACTAAGCTCCTTTTTGCACCTGATTCCGTGTACCTATCATCTCTTACTCATTACAAGGTTT
>NW_025113173.1:8181598-8203977 GCF_010416935.1 Polistes fuscatus | reverse complement strand
AGAATGAACAAGAATTAAGTGCTTACAGAATCATTGTATTTTGTTATGAAAGTTGGTATGTATATAAACTATAATTATGAGCAATCGGGGTAATATAAACTTAATCTTACAATTATTATACATGGTATGATTACGAAATGATACGCTTAATATTTTGTTAAAAATATACAATATTTTCAATTTATATATATATTATATAGACAATTTCTTGGCTTGGTAGTGATGGTAACACGGTTTGAATAATTAGTAAACGGTTGGATGCTAAGTTGAAACTGAATCAACAAAAATGTACAGCTTCTTGTTATTATGATTAAAATGAATAAACTTAAATAATAATATAAACGATTATATATAATAAACTTAAAATATTAACTTAATAAATAATAATAACAAAATATCTCTACGAGTTTTACTCTCGTCTCACGTAGTTACGACTCTCATGCCGCGGCCAGGCGACTTGAGCTTGGTCTGAGTGTCAAGCAGCTCCATCTAGCGAGTCGCATACAGTTTGGATTTATCCCAACAAATTACATATATAGCCACTATATTGAATCTATTTTATATTTTGACTTTTAATTCGTAACTAGTAACTTCAAAACATTAGTATACCAGATTTCAATAAAATTTTATCTTTTTTAAACATATGTGTTTGCCGTGGTAGATCAATTCTTTTCTTTTTGTGTTATCTTCAATTTAAATTTATAATCAGCGGTCTCGATAATCTTAATATACTGAATTTTAACCTTGGCTGAAAGAATTTGTTTGGTTCTTTCTTAAGTGACTTCTTAGGTTAGACATTTCTTGCTTACAAGGATATAAAAATTGACCATGGAAATAAAAAATAAATGTACATCAAGTCTGATTAAGCATAATTGAAGTTAATATTTTAGATCGCAAAAAGAAAAGATCGATTATAAAATTTATAAAATAATTTAGTTCTTAGAATTTAAATCTCTTATCTTACAAAAGTAGAAAATTATTTTCCTCTTACCTTCTCATATTCGGATAGGATAATTATTTTCATAAATTAAAAGAAAACAATAATGGAAAAATTATTTCGATATAGTTCCTTCTTTTTATGAAGTTTTACTTTTACAAATTTAGTTTTAGTAAGTTCTATCAAAAGACAGATTCTCTAAAGCAGCCATTTAATATGTATTTACAAATACTATTTCATAAGAAGTATTACGATAAAAGTTAAATTTAATTTGATTGCCATCAATCTCAAGAAAATTGCTTCTAAAAGAAATAGCATAAAAATTGTTAAAGAGATGGTCAAAGTCTAAATAATTCTTAAGAATGATATATCCTATTACAGAAATGAATTTTTTTATAAAACTTCTAATTCGAGCGCTACACTGAACAACATAATAATGTTCAAATGTTGAACGTCATATCCACCACTGGCAACTGATACTAGTTGCAAGTTAGCTTAAAGCGCTACAGGGGTCACATCGATGACCGGCGAAACAATGATTATCATGAACATATTTACATATTAAATGAGGGTGAGGATAGTAAGCTACCCTCGGTTAAAACAGTAAAGCGTTCCCGGAAATAGCAATAAAAGCTATAACAGGACAAAGTCTTAATAAAAAAGAAGAAGAAGATAATTTAAATAAATTTCCATATATTTAAACTTTTCAATATTATTATCATTACTTCAGTGGAAAATTAATTTCACAGAGGAAATTAATGTCACATAAAACATATAAATGTAGTTTTATTTAAATAAATAATTATAACTTATATACCTAAATATTATGCACGCATATTGCAATGTGCCGTATTGAAATGTTTCAAATAAAAGAAAGGTGAACCAGTACAGTCTCGAATTTTTTAGTAACGGTTTTTGTGTTTGTCCTTGATAGATTAAAAAAATTCTTTTAGTAAGATTGTATAAGATCGTCCTGTTTTGGTTTGTTCTGGCATTTTTTGTATAGAGCTGGTTTTTTAAGTAAGTTTACACGGGATAAACGGCTATCTTCAATTGCACTATCTCTGGATTTTATCATACGAGTCAACACAAATAAATCCATTTCAGCGCTTTGAGGGTTACCTATAATCCTCCCATAAGATAAATGCATTTCATATAGCTATATAGAACTTATCTTTTCAAAATAATGTTTTAATATAATATGTAATGCATAATAATAACAAATTCGTGTTAGCGCTATGGCAGATTATGTAATAAAATCACTGTGACAATTAACATGTTAATGCAAACATAAACGTAATTTTTAATATCGCTAAAGTTAATGAACTGTATATATTTTCAGTTTTAATAAAAATTTGGTTACAGAACTATTACAATTAAAAAGAATTATATAATTTGAGTAAGGTTATTGAAATTGAAAATTAACTACTTACGTATGAAGAAATAACTACCAGATTCAATTCCCTTGCGTACACGTTGATTGCTTCTAAAGAGTAATTATTGACTAAGACAGCATTCATTTTTAATTTCTATCATTTAAAATTTATCCCCACTGGATCGGAAGATTGTCCCACTGTTTGTATCGATTTCTCAAGAATAGCAACGTTCTTATATTCACTTCCTTAACTATTTGAAAGTTTACCTCTTACCCTCGTTTCGACATAATTGAAATATGAAATAAAACTTAACGAAAGAGAAGTGTCTCCATTAAATTTTTAAGAGTAAATAATTTTTAGGTACTTAATATTTATAACATTTCGCAAAAACGAATACGTTGTTTGCTTATGAAAACGAACATAAATTTTCTGATATCTATTTTTTTTTTAGCTTAATAGATTTTTTCTAATTAATTCGATTTATTGGTAAAGTTTTACTAGTATAAGAGTTTACAGGTAGGACTTATGTACATTTCTACAGGCATTTACGGTGTGGATAAATAGGACAGAGTATAATAAGCATATGTCTTAAATCAATGTTTTAAAATCATGTTTTTACTATACTAGATTATTTACGAAATTTCATTAAACGAACAATTAAGAAATATTTGGTAGGCAAATATGTCATATTGAAATTTTCGATATGCTATAAGATAATTGTATCTAATATAGAACGTAATTAAATAATTATTACATTTCTAAAATTTGATAGTTGTTTTCGTAAAAGTTCCAATATCGTAAAGCTATTGTAAGAAAAGTAAGAAAACATCAATAGTAACAGTTTAAAAATGTAGCAATTATATTGACAAAGTATATTTCGCTTAATTGTTTAAATAACAATAGATTTTTAGAACAAAACAACTTTGGTTTATTAAGACACAACAAGGAATAATTTTTTACAATACTTTGATCCTAAATAATATTAGCTTATAAACCCGCTTATAATAATATTTTCGAACAAAATGAAACTGGTATATAAATCCCGATAGTGCCTTCCAATGAAACATGTAATTTGTAGTACTATCCGTCCGGCTGTGCAGTTTGTCTGTTGTCGAACTAAAAATGTCCATTCATATATATCCGGGATCCGCTCAGGTTCCTCATGGTAAATGAAATGTAATTTCCTCCAAAAAAAGATGTTCTGGGAATCGAGAAAACTTCCCATTAATCTCTAGCGTCCTTTTTCGACCAGCCGATTTAGCCAGCTCCTAAAACGTTTTTTCGGATTCTCTTCGATCTATGTTTTTCTGTAAATATGATATTAACGCAAGCCTTGCTAATCCCTAAAATAAACACTCGAGTCATTTATATCCCTAAGACCCATCGATACTAATACGAAACCACTCTAATCATATTCCGGTTACAAAAGAGAACCTTTTTTCTAAAGAAAAAATGTAGGTCTGGAAATTTAAATAAGCCCCCTAACATATAAATAAAACGAAATTAAATGAATCCGAAAAATACTATTTAGTCTGGCCAAACTGAACAATTATGTCGATGCTTAAAGAACAGAACATTTCCTTTTTAAATTTGCGTTTCTATATACATTTAATCAAGTTGGTATGTATGTTAATGTTTAATGATTAAACGAGTGAAATAAATAATTAATTAAATAACCCCGTGACATATATATACAAATAAATGCGCGTCGACGCGTCCGTAGAATACCATTTAATTTGGGTTAATTGAGAAAACTCATGTACAAGCTCAGAGACAAGGCGTTTTATTTTGAAAGTTACACTGCTTTATAACATTTAATAAAGTTGATAATTAATTTAGTAATACCAAAAATAATTATTAACTCTTTGCGGACCGATCGCTCATCACCATTTAATTCCAGCAGGTCCGTGCTGGATTCGCAAGTGTGTACTAGCTGATCCGCACATATTTCACTAGTCGCTTATCCGCTTGGTAGCGTTTACTTTAGAAAACATTTATGACCTTACTAACGTAACGTACTAATGATAAGATGTAAGATTGAGACATAGTCGGGTGAAACTTGATACAGAACACAAAGCGATGTCGAGCCTCACTTGACATAGGACCGCAAAGGGTTACCGGTTTTACCATAAAATAATAATTTAATAGTTTTACCATAAATAATAATCATAGTTTACCATAAATTAATAATTTAATAGTTTTGTAACGTGTGGTACTTCTAACAGCATTTACATATGTAGTGGAACGAGGCATGTATTACACTTCCAAGTCGTTTCACTTTATATTGTTTTTCATACACACATGACACTTTTTGCAGAATGTTGCTTTTTTATTGTCGCAAGTATATATTCGGGACAATGGGCCCAATGTTTTGCCTATTACTTTGGGTTGGTCTGCCGTATGTTGAATAGTTCGGAAGTTACAAATTACAGACCATATCTTCTGCAAGATTCAATCGAAAATTCACAATCGAGCTTTTGTGAAGTAGACAACTTAGAAATACATATTATAGATAGCAATATCAAACATATAAAAAAATATTTTCTTGTATCCTTTACAATCTTCCACATGAGAGGTAAACATGCAAGACGTTGGTTTTACTTGTCGATGCCTCCCATTCCACGGTTATACTCCACAACACAGGTCGGTTTTTAAACAGTTCCTTCTTCATTTCCCTTGTGTTTCTTATTTTCCCCGTATCAACCAACCATTTCTGCTCTTGAGTGGTTCGTACTTATTACGTACATATCCTTCTTGTAATGCCAGCGTAAGGATAGGATACTTCTACAAGAAAGTGTTCTTACTTATCCTTTTTTTTAGCTTGTACGATGCCAGCTCCTTTATCATATTTCTTAGATTTTTTCTCACTGTTTCAACATTTGTATTCTTCACTTGCTAAATTTCGTATAAATTAGGAGACGAATACCAATTGTCTAGGAACAAGGTTTATCCTTTCCTTAAAATGGGTTTGACTAGTTGAATGACAACACTCTCAGATACAAGTTCATTACTTCTTTGAAGAACTTCTTGTCCTGTGTATATTTTAATCCTTTTGCTACGGGCGAGTTCTTCCCGCCGTGGTACATCCGCTAAACTGAGTGCTGCTTCATCACCGCACGCTGCGTGACCCCGACCTTCGCGGGAGTACCACGGGGGAGAACTCATGCTGATTGAATGTTTCCGAACGAAAAAATTTTTCTTCAAAGGGTATTTGTAAATAAAGCGTTATTCCAGAATATGTATAACGTCTTAGCATGATGCGCTCTTTAATTTACATTGGCATTGTCATTAATACATTGCAATTTACAGTAGCATCTTATGGAGGGCCACTATAGTGGCCCGTAGTAGCGAAAGGGTTAAATCGATAGTAATACCCAGAATTCATTTTCGAATCCTTTTCCATTCTCGTTTGTGTTGCATATCTATTCGTTTCTATAACTATTATTTCAAAAAAATCATCACATTATACTTCTTTGAAAACACAGAGAGATGTTCCATTTATACTCAATTTTCGTAGATTTGAACAATTGATACCTGAAGTTACTGTAAATTGTTTTATATTAACAATAATTTCCTCTTTTCAATTCCCCATTCATCCTCTGTTTTAGAATCTTCACTGCTCGAAATAGGTTATGCACGTTTACGCATTCTTTGTTAAGGGGTTATATCCACTTGTGATTTTCAAAAAAAATTTTTTTTTTTTTTCATTTTTTGAATGTAAATATATTCAAGAATATTCTCTGAAAATTTCAAATCGATCCGACAATAAGTTTCGGAGATATGAGCGTATTAGTAAGAACGTCTCCGAGCGTTCGAAAGTAGGCGGAGCACGAGCCGGAGTAGCAGCTGTTTCTGGTAGCCGCTATACTTTTGATCTCGACTTATATTGTGTTTGGGACCCTAAGATATATAACAAAAGGTCTAGTTTATACGTGAAACCTATGTTGAGGAATTTTAAGTTAAAAATATGTGAACTCATCAGTTAAAAGTGATCTTCCACGTGGACAAGTTGTGTTTTTGCTCAGTTTGTGTATTTCTCAGTGTGTATAGTTTAAAATTAAAGTAAAAAATGCCTCGTAAAATTAGCAGAGAAACTCGTAGAACTTCCAGTGAACAGTTGTCTCGAAGAAATAAACGGAAGAACGTTTTTAATCCGAAAACCGTGGAATATGATGATAGCAGTTTGATTATGAGGCCTTACCACCTGATGTTGCAACAGCTATTTTTCCAATTTACGAAGATCTAAGTAACAAAAATTATTGGAACGATGCGTGGGGTTTTACCCAGAACAATAATGAAAGTTATAATCAGCTGATATGGAAAATAACTCCAAAAATTATTCCAGCTGGCTCTAAAATTGTGGAAATAGCTGCAAACATTGCAGCCGGGGTCTTTAATAAAGGTAAAACATCTCTTCTTTATATGAGTGCTATGGGATTATCACTTGGACCCAATGCTCATTCCTTCGTGAGTAAAGAGGACGCAGAGCGCATCTCAATTTCGGACGCAAGAGCGCAAGGGTCGACGCGCGAGGGGAGAATGGCTCGTAGACAACAACAACTAAACATTTTGGAGGCAAACGACGAAGCAGAGGGTTCCTTTATGGTGCTGGAATAGATGACACGATGTAAGTTGAAAAAAAAAATTTTTAATTTAGTGTAAATCATTCCCGAAACTTTAAACGCGTTTATCTCGAAACCGTGTTTTCAGAGTCGGTGAGGAAAATTTCTCCGAAACCGCTAAACCGATCGGTTTGAAATTTTCACACGACTTACTCAGATATATTTTTCAGGTAATGATCGAAGGAATAAGGTTTTGGACAATAATTTCGATTTTTTAAGCCACTTTGAAGTGAAAAATTTTCATGAAAAACTGAATTTTTTATTTGAACAGCCGCCATTTTGTCAAAAATCAAAATTTTTACTAGACCTTCGATCATTACCTGTATTTATTTATTACAAAACTAAATATTTTTGGTTTTTGGTTTTCAGATAATTTGGACCAGAGATATCTTGTACACCGCCAAGCACTTTTTTTTGGAGGTCTCTCCGCAGATCATCTACAGGAGCTAGGGGATCCAATATTTTTTTAAATAAACCGCTGATTGTTAAAGTACATTAAATTCTGTTTAAGTACATTTTTTCCATTAATGTATAAAATTAAATGCCTCTTTGGAAAAAATTCACAAAAAAACGCGTTTTTTCTGCCTCGCAAGTGGATATAACCCCTTAAAAAGAGCTAGCTTCACTTGAATCTAAAGCATCACTTGAGATTACCCAACAGTATGAACATTTTCATGACCATTTTCAACTTCATTATTACCAGTAAAGCAGCCTTATCGACTTTCATGGTCACTTTCATATAATGCAATCGATTCAAACATGTTGAGATAACTATTTCTAATTTTTATAAAATTCAGATATGTGCTATGGCGTTCGGCGTACGAGCGCGCTCACTGCTATGCTGATTACCGTTTTCATTACGATTCTTGATGTTAATTCCAATAATATACTGCCCGGTGTTACCAAAGATTGTTCTTGACGTTTCGGGTACGTCAAAGTCCTGCAATGGCACATGAAATAAATGACGTCTCTTAGACATCACTTTCTGAGGATTAGGTCAATAGCATCGCTTATGCAACATCGTATTTGACACAATTTGTAACAGTATCTTGTTTTGCTCCTTTTTCCATTGGACAGACAGACATTACATATTTTTGTTAGGAATTTTTTCATGGCTTTTCCTATTATTGGTTCAAGGGTATGTTGTTTCCTATTACCCGAGAGTCTATATGGCGGGTCGATTAGTAGATGATCTTTTGTATTTACAATAATTTGTTCAATATTCATAATAGTTGTTATTGAGTTTTCTTCTTCCGATATTCATAATTACATCACAGCAAGTAAAAAATTCTTTATATTTCATTTTCTTGTAATTATAAAAATTATTTATTTAAAATGCACTTGACAGGCCGCTGTTAATTAAATATAGTACAAACCTTTTTGGCTATTTAATTGTTTTTCTCAATGTTTAATAATATGACAGATATTGGTTAGTGAGGTTGACGCCGTTCATGTATAAATTGTAATAATCTACAATGCATTTCGGTTTTCTCGTGATTTTTTTCTTGAAAACTAGATATCTCGGCTCCAATACGTAATGTGTTAATAAGGTAATTTTAATGATTTTGACTCTATCTAAAAACTTATGCATCTCTTTGACAATTCAGACACCAATTTGGTGTTCCAAGGAGATAGAATGATCCTTCATCTCCAATTACAACAACAAATTAATGACGAGCAAGAAAGTAATACAATAAAATATAAAATATGACTTGTCTTTTCGCTGCGAACAGCGCCTTTAGGCGCTCAAATTATAGACGCTTTCTCTGAGCGAAAAACGTGTTTAGGCGCTCAACTAAAGACGCTTCTCTTAAGCGAACGGCGCCCATAGGCTTTGTGCATTTATTTTGCATTTTTTGTTATTAATAACTGCAAAATAATGGCCATTAATTCGTTTGTCTTCGACGCGTTAACAGCAAATGCTTCTTGAGCAGAGATTTTTTCGTATAATCGAATAATTTTATCCATAATTTGCTCCGTACACCGTTTTAGGAACAACTAACGTATCGTGTTATCATCTTCTACTATCGCGCCTGCTGCGGAGAGAGAGTAATTCTTTTCTGAGTACTCCGCAGCGAAAGGGCTAGAGAGCTATTCCCGAAAAGTTCAAACTTGCAGTTGAACCTGTGAAAATTACTCAGTGACCTGTAGTTGCCCCTCTTCAGCTACAGTTGGGTAGGAGCCTCCTCGGCTATAAGCCTCGTCTTTTCTTCACGCCCTGAAAACTGCATTTGGACATTTCCTACGTGCGAGCAAGATAAGATTTTCCATACTACTTTAAACAAATTAACTTGTATGTTTTTATGATTTTATTTCTCAATTATTAAAAAATTAATTTACATTCTCTGTTCATTATTAAAGCTTGTGAACCATGAATGAATTTTAAGTTCACTGACCGTTTACATATACTCAAGCCTAATAAATCGAATGTCCAAGCAGATAATTATAATCGATGACCTAATAACACGTCGCACTTTTAATGTCTAGTAATAAAATGGAATTGAAATGAATAATGCAATAAATGTAATGCATTTTCTTGTCATATTTATAAATTTTTTCTTTATATGAATTATATCAATATTCCAAGACTAAATAGCGATAATGCGAAGTGCTAGTTTAAACTTAAAACTGAGTATAAAATTCATCAAATATTGCGAATGTGTTCGACTCTATCTCATATGATATAGAATCGAAATAGAAATGAATCTTTCAAATCGTTGCAAATCTTTTTGAATCATGATACATAATAAAGATTACAGAAAAGTGACAATTAAATAAACAAGCATGAAAATGAAATAATATAATTTTGTAACATTCTGTATAAAACTCGAAGGGGGGACTTTCACTTTTTAGTGAAAGTACAACGTGTTTTTCCGGGGTCCTACCTGCTTATATTAAAATTTTCACACATTAATTCAGAAAAGTATGCTACCTGCCCTGTATATTAGCAATATATAAAATGAGCAAACATACATACATACATAACCACCTATCCACCCACTTACTCCACGATTCTCTTACATATCACCAGAGTGCAAAAACCCAAACTAAAGAGCATTTCTTGGGACACCCTAGTTAAACCACGGGATTTCTAAGCTTATATGCATGCTAATGGTATACGTTATTTTTGCTGTAATTGACAACCAAGGCTAATAATTATTGTTAAAATGACTAAATCAAAAATACTAGTACATACTAGTATATGTGCATTCAAGTAATATACGAGTATATCAGAGTTTTAATAAATAAATGCGGTAACTCTACTATTAAAAACGATTTTATTACAAAAGAAAGTATAAAAATTAAATATAAATGTAAAAATTCAAATATTCGTATTTTTCATCTCATAAATGACTCTACAAGTAGTACTTAAAATTTGAATGATGCATTAATTAAAAACTTTCGTGAAAAACGATGTACGGTACACACTACCTAATACGCACATAGCAAAGTAGATCATGCAACCACTGGTACAATGACAGCCGCTAATAAGGGAAAAATTTTAAACTGAACCTATGCTAACCATTTCTTACCCATTCGAGTAGCACCTGAGCACACTCTTAGAAAGGAAGGCAAAAAGTATAGGGAGGAGAAACGGGAGATAAGTTCATTAGAAGCTGATAATCATGATTTGAAAAACATGATTAAAAACACATAAATACATAACGCATAAATACATTTCTATGGAATGGGCTAGGACTCTATAGGTTAATTGATTTTAACTTTTTGCTTGTAAGAAATTTTAAATTTAATTTTTTAATAAGTAAGAAATCCAAAAAAAGAAAAAGAAATATATAAATATATATGGAAAAACTTGAAAGATTCCTTTTATTACGTTAGCTTTTCTAATTAAAGAACTTGGCTTTGTACAATTACTTAACTGCTAGAGTCTATCCATCGCGAAAAGTTTGTCATCGTATTCATTTATTGTTAACATCGAAGTATCGATATCAAAATTATTCGCAATTACATTTGTTAAACACGATGCAATGGATGCAAAGACAATATCACGTGCTTTTCTGTACGAAATCGAGTAAATTAATGGTCGTTTTCAACACTACTGACGCGAGCAAAACAGGAAATATAAAAAAAGGGCATTTATTAATTTCACTGGTAATTAAATAAATTTAACCTATGAAATAAGAAGACCTATCCTGAACTAATAAAACTTACAATTAAAAAAAATTATACAATTTTCATAAGTTATTCCTGAAAAGAAATTACTTTTGTGCTCGTCAATAATTTATTTAAATAATTACAACCAGTAGCTCGTCAATAATTTATTTAAATAAATACAACCAGGAGCTCGTGCCGATCAGGACCTTTAATCCTCGGCATGATTGAGCACGGGAGGTACTTTCAATTTCTTGACTCATTCGTTACCAATCGTTATATAACATATGTGTGAAATTTTTAAATTAAAATGACGCATATAATAAATATGAACAATAGCATTAGAAATTCTGCGATGGCTCCAAAACACTCCTACTTCGTAACAATTATTGTAGTCTGACGTTCGGAGAGTTACTCGATTTGTTATTGAAGAAGATCCATCGAAGAAACCATTCCACGTCTCTGAAAAGGAAGATAATTCGTCGTTATTTTTGTAACATAAAATAGAACATAACGATAAGTTATCTGCAATATAATCCAAAATAATATAAAATCGGATAAAATTAAATTAAAATGAATACTTACAATGCATTCCAATGGGATGAAGCTCAATTGCACCATAGTGATGCACCTCGCGTGAATCTAAAAACGCGTTATTAACGAAAATAAGAAAGTATAGATATGTTTCTTATCGCGAAACCGAAATTTTATTATAAAGCGAACAACACTGATTTTAATTCGCATTTGATTTTAATTTCTTTTACGCCCGATCACTGACTTTACAACTGCTTCCAAAGACTGCTTTGCTGCACACAGTCAATGCAAGTAAAAAAATCTTCTTTAATACACTGATTAATTCGCGAACTGTTTGTAGACTGTTTAAGGGTAAAAATACAACTTTACTCGAATAAACTCTAATGCAATTACTGCCTTGATCGCAGTTAATTTCATATATAAATTGCAAAAATAATTCGCAACGAAATAAAACGCAACGGAATTAAAATTAACGAATGGACGTTCTTATAAACCGTGATTTTAATTATATTTAAACGATACAACACTCCCGTATATTGCTTCGCGCACGATTGCAATTTAAAACAGAAATAAAAAACAATATTATTAATATTATTATTATTACTAAAAACCATTACAATATTTGTGGAATTATTTAATATAAAAATATACCTCTCTTCGTATCTTAATCGAATAATGCACGATGGGTCTCCTACCCTTAGGATGATGATGACAATGCACAAATACTGATTCTACAACTACATTCTTTGCAATCAATTCAATTAAAAAAGAATTATAAAATAAATTTTATTAATAAACAGTTAATGCATTTTAACAAATACTACGTTTACATTGCACTATTTAACACTTATTTGAAACAGAAAAAGAAAAAGAACAATTAATTATAATCGTCTTAACATGTTCGTCGCCACGTCACCCAGATCTGAGTGACGGGTATGTTTCCGTGGGGGCCCCGTCACCCAAATATGGGTGACGCTCTTCTTATTCAAGTTAATACGACTTTCAGGTGGATTTTTAAAACGAATTTAATGGAATCAGTATTGAAATATAAATATAGGATATATAACATAAAAATACTACAAATATACATATTATACTATACATTTTACTAATTTATATAAGATAACATATTGCATTATACTATCTCGTATGGTGTGCGTTGAAACATTGTAAACATATTTGTGGTTAATTCGGACACTTGGAACAATAGGTCGTAGTTTTTTTTATTAAATATTAGGTCTACCGGAAAGTTCTGTCCGTTTTTAGAATGAAAAAAAAGGAAAAAAATTTTTTAGAATGCAACAAAATGTAGATAAGGCTGATAACAAAGTATCAAAAGGAAAATTATCGAAGTATCGAATGAATATCAAAGTATCGAATTGAATATTATGAATGTTATGAATGGAAAACGATACTCGAGTGCCTAAACGAGTTACATCCCTGCTATTTCCCGATTATCACTCTGTTTATGTTTCGGCGCTCCAAGAGTCGAATTTGGGCCTCGGGAGAAACTCATTGCAATCGCGCTTGGCGACGAACGTGTTAAATAAGTCGCAATTTTTTTAGGCATTGCTCCTATAGTATGACGTCCAATAGGTGATCGGGTGCATGTACCCTCTGAATAGTGAATAAAAAATCTATCGGAAAATTCATCAGGTGGTCTTAATGCAATGTACTTTTTAACTATAGGGCAAAAGAGATTCCTAATAAGGAATTGTCCGGAATAATCATTCTTGTTATCATTGATTGTTACTAAATATCTTCCATTCAAATCTTCTATGTCTTTAATTTTCATCTCTTTTAGTTCTTCACATCGCAAATAGCCACATATTCTAAATATCAATACAACCTAAAAAAATTGTGATTAAATATGATGCGTACAATTAAATAGTGAAAATGAAGACATTTAATTAGAAAAGCGAATATGTGAATATTCTTTTATTACCTTTATTGCTAAATGTTGATCGTCAGGAGCTTCATTTATATATTTTTTAATTTGTTCCCATGTTTAAATAAAAGATTTTTTAGGCTTATGTCCTTTAGCATTTGTTTTAATATGTTTTTTAATTTTAAGAAATTATCTATCTGAATGTAATCATTTGAATTTAATGTACTTTTAAGCATGCTCCATAAACTCCATAGAGTTAATGGACTCAACTTTTTTTTTAAGCCTAAAATAAACAATTAAATTGTTCTCTTCTGATGCCGATTCAGTTTTTATCGAAGTATTATTTTTGTTCATTTACAAAAAGCACTTGAAAAATTGACGATAGTGAAAATAAGAAAATTTCCGATCAAAAAAATAATACGCTCGGGCAAACAAAGTGTGAAAGAGAATAAGATTAAAAACAAAAAAAGCATCAAAATTATTACGATAATTCGAAGGTATCAAATTATTCGTTAATTATAAAACATATTTTCCAAGTTTGAAAAGTTTTGATTATCGGGAAAAATTAATTATAAAAAAAATAAAATATATATATAATGTCGTGGGAACGAGTGAAAATCAATTGATTTGTTTATTAAAATCGTAATTTTTCAAAGAAAAATTGTTAATAAAACTAATGACGACTCGTCTCTTATCTATTAGTCGAACGATAAGAAATTTTATCTACAACGATTGCATGTGCACGTTTGACCCCTTAACCTACGATTTACGTTCCGAAAGTTTCAAGTTACGTTTTCAAAAGTACGTAAATAATATGTACGAATGAAATAAAAAGGCCAATATCAATGAGATAAAAAATAATTTTACCCTTATTGTACTACGGGCTATGCCCGTGATATTTGAATTTAGCCCAATCATCGTACTACGGGATATGGCTGTAGTTGGAGGTTAAGGTGTTAATTATTTATTTATTTCGGAAAAAAATTGTCAAGTGTACTCGGTGTGATTCTTATAAATCATTAAAACATGGGTGCACGAATACGTTTAATTTCGTTTAGAATATTTCAATTACGTTAATGGTGTTTCGGACAATCGATGACGATCGATAGAACGTTTGTCATTTTTTTCTAAAATACAAATAAAGCAAATCGAACGCAAACAAAGAAAGCAAACGAAAACATTCGCGTTATTTCGTTTTCGAATAATATTCTGTTTATTTGTACATTGACGGGACTTATCCATTGTTACATAACAAGAAATAAATATTGATAAATAAAAAATATAAATAATATAAATATAAATATAAATATAACAATAAATAAATAAATTAAAACATAAATACATAAAAATAAATATAAATAAATAAATAATATATACAGAGACATATTAACAATAAAAAATAAATATAAATAAATAAATAATATATACAGAGAAAATAACAATAAATATATAAAAAGAATATATAAATATATTTACATAAATTATGAAGAAATAAATAAAGTATACATTAAGTTGCATAATATTTGTTAAACTAGTTCAAAAAATATGTAAAAATGAAAAGTTGTTCGGGAGAACAGTCGATTAAAATGAGAAAAAAAAGAATAACTTTCGTTTCAAACGATAATTAATAACAATTATATTTTGACGTTTATATTACAGTTGATGTTGTTAGAAAGGAGTCAAAGAAGAAACGAAAATAAGTGCAAGCTAAAAATAAAATTCATTTTCAAAGGCAGCAGACATTCCTTCCCATTTCAGTTTTTCCTCCTATTGAAGTCTATTTTATTCTAATTAGTCTAATTTATTTATTATTTATTTATTTATTTATTTATATTGAAGTCCTATTTCAGTTTTTTTTCCTATTGAAGGATTATATTTCCGATTTTTTATTCCCTCCCACGCATATCACTTTGAAATTTCTTATTTTCGATTTTCATTTGCACCTATCGCTATTTGTTTCTTTTTCCTGTACAAATATGAAATACCTATCCGTGAGACTGATTGCAACCATCCTAATTTTTTTTCCCTTCTTCATGAATCTTCATCATCCTGCATTATCTCGGATTATTAGACCCGACACAACAACAACAACAACAGAAATCTCAACGTCTACGAAGAAAGTGAGACCTGTGGATTTGAGTTTGATTCATGTATCCGATAAAAAATGTCCAAATGAAGATGAACGTAGAGACTCAAATAGTATATGTTGACTCGTCATTAAACCTTAAATTATTATTAATCTCTTGAACTGTTTTTCTTCATATATGTAGAAATGCTTTCAATGACTGAATTCGTTCGTATAAATAATACGCGAAAGATGTTTTATTTATTACAAATATTTATTCTTAATAAAGAAAATGAATTCTAATGTATTAATGATATTTGATTAATTAGATATTGTATAGAATCATTGTTAGATTTTAATTAGATTGTTGATATTAATTTGTTTTCTTTGACAATCGATAAATGATTTTAATCAACAAGCTAATTACCTAAGGAATAATTTTGGCGCTTGTTTTATTATTTTAATACATAAATATAATATTTCTGAATAAAAACTAAATAAAGTGTAATGTATAAATTGTTTTCTTTTTTTTTAAATGATTGTTAAAAATACATAAATTAATTTGTGAAAGAAGTTTTTTATTTTGTAATATGGAAATAAGTTTTTGAAAATTTCAAAGCATGCCAGAGACAATGCGTACTAGACCCTCATATTTATATATTTTTATAGCGAAAGTGCAGAATCAATTATTCTACAGATAATCCAAGGTAATGTACAGATTAACAAGGGTGATCCGTTAAAGTATGGAAGATTGTTGTACAAGATATTCATCGAATAGTTTCTACTATCAGAAGACAATTATTTTTATATAAAACCGTTAAAGTAAAGAGATCAATTATTCTGCAGATTATCCAGGTAATGTGCAAATTAACCAAGGTGATTCGTTAAAATATGAAAGATTGTTGTATACGATAATCATCGAATAGTTTCTACTGCTATTGGGCAGCAAAACCTAGAGAAGGAATGTCAATCATCTTTCGTCGTCCTTTCATGGGCCTTTTCAGTTTTGGGAACAAAAAAAGTCACAGATGATAAGATCTGGAGAATACGGTGGCTGCGGCATCATTATTGTGTTGTTTATAGCCAAAAATTCGCGCACAAACAATGATGTGTGAGCAGGGGCGTTACCATGGTGCAAAAGCCGAAAAATAGACAACATCAAAGACGAGCAAAACAAGCAAAATAGCTGTCAAAAATTAATTAAACATTCAAAGTATCCGAACTTGTCAGCGTAAGTGAGGGACACGAATACCAACATAACGCCACAAAAAAATTCAAAATCGAATATACGTAACCCGCGGAAATTCAAAATTCGTGATACTTTTTGAACAGACCTCATACGCAAACCTGCGAAAAGTATTTAACGTTCCTTTCCGATTATTTAATATTTTTTCCTTTTCGTTCATTTTATTTTTGTTTATTAACAAATAACGCGAGAAACGTTATATGTCCTTTGAGAAAGTTTTTTTTTTGAAATGTTGTTTATATAACTTTCCTAATATTGCGCATGTGGGCAATGGTAATAATATACGTAATAAATAGAATTTAACGTATGATTCGTAACGTTCTGATTTAAATTATTTTTTCATTTTTCTGCAATTACTTTAACGTTACTATGCAGTGATGATTTCGTTGTAGTGAGGTAAAATTTTCATCTAATAAAATATCAGATCGAAATTGTTTAATATTCAAAGTATGTTAATAAGTATGTTATGTTCAAAATGATATGTGAATGCGTCTAAATAATTTGAAATATAAGTAGAGTGTGTTAGAATATGAAAATAATTGGAATCGAAGAAAATGTGAATTATTGTTATATAAGCACGGAATATGTGCTGTTTACCGTCTTGCTCGAAATTCACCTTCAGATTAGCATTTGTCATCTATGAAAAATCTTTTATTAATATTGTTACTTTGGAACTTTCCGAAAGTTGCGCATGTGTATAACGAGAATAATATTCGTAATAAATAGAATTTAGGATTATAACGTTCTGATTTTAGCATTTTTTTCATTCTAATGTAATTATTTTGTAAATCTAATGATATACTTGAGACTTAAAAAAACTGGGAAGAACCATTCTAACGTTACCATCTATGAAAAAAGCTTGGAAACATAAGAAATTGTTGAAAAAGATCCTAAAAAGTTCGCTAAAAATTTCCGTCTAATAGAATAATAATTTTAAAAACATAAAATAAAGAGACAAGAGTGAGAAAGTCATAAAATTTAATTTTCTAGTAAAAATTGAGAAAGAAATTCGTTTGAAAATAGAATTCGTTTTTAAGTCGAGTTAAGAATACCTACTGTTAACTTAAAATTTGTTATAACAAATAATATAGTATAGTATTTCTTTTATATTAAGAAGTGCAGTCGTCGTTATATTTACAATCAGCAAATTAGGTTTCATTTAGGAAACCAGGAATAAGGAACGTATATATAAAATAATTAAACTTTCGCTGAAAAAAATAATACAAAAAATTACAGAAAAGATAATATAGCAGTATTGAAATACTTATTGTAATAATAAATCTTAAAATGCAAATCTTACCAATACAAACAGGAATATTTATCCATTTTCCTTCTGGACTGCATAATACCGCTCACTGGTACCGCTTAATTTGTATCCCTGATTACAGGTGTAAATCAGATGAGAACCGCTAACTAATTCTACACCCTCCTCCGCAGCACAGTCTTCTCGTGTTTGGCAATAAGATTTGTGCAATAGATGATGTGCAATCTATTGCCAATAGATGATAACCGTTCGCAGGATTGGGAGATACCGTACAAACAGTTGTATTTCGAATCAATGGGGAAGATGTGATAGTGCTTGTAGAAGTTGGAATGAATTCAACGGGACTAGAAGTAGTCGCATTTGCTATAATTGAGTCACGACATGCGGGAAGTGATTTAGATGTTTCTAATTGGAAAAGTGTATCTTGGATCCACCAGATGGTATATAATCTAAAGAGAGACTAATGATTCCTCTTAGAAACCATAAATTTCCACTTTGAAATACCAATCCTCCTCCGCTGTCACCATCGCAGACAGCTGTTCCTAAAATACAAATAATAATTAGTAGGTGTAGTTTTTAAATATGTTTTATCCCATATTAATTTTGATTCTATACCATTCGTGTAACCAGCACAAAATTTATCCATTGTATGAATTTCTCAGATTCAAGAGAATTTTTGGAAGATTTGCATTGGCTAAGTGGAACATAGGGCAATGACACAGATTTTAGAATAAAACTGGAGGATCCAAGCAGTTCTTCCAAATCCTGAAGTTACCCCTAATCTAGACTCAATTAGATCATCATTTAAACATGCCGGTAATAATAAGTGTGAAAATTAAAAGGTCTTCGATTTCCAACATAGCTATGTCAAGCATAATTTCCTTCGTAGCCCACATAATTACAGGAACATAAATGCCTTTCACCTTAAAAAAAGAATATTATAACTTGTTATAATTGATGTATAAGCAGCGTACTAACAATTTCCAAGTTTGGTATTTGATTTTATTTTAATAAAAATTCTTTTCTATTTTTCATACCTTGCTTTATTAACGAATCTCTCATCGTGCAAGTCAGAATCATAGTCACGATAAATGTTTCCATTTGCTATATAATATTTATTTGGGTTTTCTATCCTTCGATAGAAAGGTTTCATCGTAAATGCAATGTGTGCGCTGCGGTATAGAGGAATTTTTCTTTTATTATTGTTGCTCCGCAAACAAAATGTTTCAATCCGTTAAAATTTTTCTTTATAAAAAGTAGCGTGCCAGGGAACTTTTGAGAGTGTAGATAAATAGCCTTTTACAGCTCCGATGATAGCAATGGATCTTTTAGTGAATGAACAACACCCGCATTCTAAAACATGTAGGGAAACGACATTAAAATATATGATGATATAATAAATTTTTAAACTTATTAAATAAAATTCATTTTATTGTTAATAGAATTATTAGATTATTCTATAAAGAATCTATCACTTTTTAATAATATATTTTAGTATATATTACAAAGTCAAATATTAACAAAAGATAATTCACAATTGTAAACATGAAATTACACACAATAATAAGTTTAAATACAAATTTTGTAATTATCAAGTTTTTAATTTTAATTTTTGTTTAAGTGACATAAGAACTAGCGTTAGGGAATAAATTAATTTAAAGAGTTAAGGCTGCAGTTATATATGGCATAAATAAATAACTACTTTTACACTATTTCAATGAATTTGCTACACATTGTTACGAAATCCTGTAATTATAATTATAGGTAATAGTGTATGTTTATTATCTAAAATTGTTAGATAATTAAAATTTAAGATATTGTTATCTAGCATGCTATATTCTACTATAGTTTATAAAAAATTTTCCTTTGAATATATGATATTAAAAGAATAAGCCCGTACAGGACTAGGTTTTTCAATTGTTTCAAAGATTTAAACATGTTAAGTCCTAAATAGATATCAGAATTTTCTAATTACAAGTAGTTGTACGTGTTAGAATTTTAGTTATAAAGAAAAAGGGTTATGTTTCCCATAATAGTTCAAAATTATGCTGGCACCCCTAACAAATGCAATAATAACCACATACTTGGGAAACTCGCATTGGTTGGGGGTTCCCAATGACCTGTGTTGTCGTATATTTACCATGTAAATTGATTGTTTGTTTCAATTGAACTTCTCCAAATTCCTTAGTATTGTCCGATAACTGAGTCTGCGATGGTTCCAGGCAAACAGGAGATCACAAGATACCCATCCCATTCAATGTACATGAGCGTTAGTCGATGCTGAAGCCAATGAATGGCAACGTATTCTAAAATTTAAGAATTAAGAAAATTTCTTTAAGAAAATGATTAGTAAGAATTGTCGTTATAAAACAAAAGTTTGTAATCTTACAGTACAACTGGAATATTAACCAGTTTCCTTCTGGATCACAAATTACATCATCGGAATTGCGATTTGTAGCCAGGATTGCAGGTATAAAGTAAGAGATGAAGTTTTAAAAGTTGGTAAAACCCTCCTGTACGTCAAACAATGCTTTGTGTGATGACATGGTAACTTAGAATAATTGCCGAGAACCATTTGCAGTTGCTGGGAGGCCGTACAAGATTTTTTTCTATTGTCATACTTGAACTGGTATGAACACTAAGAAATCTGTGAAATAAAGCATTGTTTAACTATTGATCATGTAGTCAAGTATATAAGTTTTTTACAAGAAATCATTCAGACTTATAAATAGAAAAATATAAGAAAAAAACTTACGCGCAGTTCACACGCGGTAGAGTGTGTAAACCTTCAGAACTAAACTTGAGGGAAAAGACGAATGTTCACATTTTATTCTACGTATACTACATATTACACACTTAGACAGACTTCAAGTTTCAATTTCACAAATGACAACAATGACCGGTAGCTTATGGTATCTAAAGTAGAAAGAAATGCTTGGTTTGGATTGGAGAGATATCTTTGAAATACAGCGTCAATTACTGTTTTCGATTATATTGTCAAGTCAGTCTGACTGCTGCACATTAATTAAATTTATTTGGTGTTTAGGACTCAATCAAAGGAAACGCTGTATCCGATGCTAAAGTTCACATTGAAATCCTCACACATTGAAATCAGTGGAGTTTTAAAGCAATCTTTTTATGAATCCGCGATGATACTTTTGGTGTGTAATTTTTCAATTTCGTGGATGACCTATAGAATGAAAATGTCTTCTCTCGTTTCCGTGTCGTTTTCTTTCGTTCGTCGAGTTGTAAAACACAACGATTCTAAAAAGTTTTCACTTCAAAAATAAATATCGTAAAAAGTATAAAGTAAAACGTTGAACTCGTAATTGACAAAAATGAAACGTTCATCATTACGGTTAGCAAATGATCTTATCGTGATATTTGTTTTCTTCGTTCATTATAAATGATATCATTGTTCGAGTTCAAGGTCGTTTTATAATCTTACATATTTTTGTACGATCGGAATCGATCGTAGACCATAAACCAATATTCGAAAGGAGCGCCGTAGTTATGTAAAGGCTTACGCCCTAGTCCTATTGGGAATTTACAAGTGTTAATTCGTTCTCACTTCCAATAGTACTTCCGTACTATTCCCTAGTACGTGCGCCCTACTGGGCCCATTATCAAAAAACACTCGGTCTATTCTTCACTGACCGACTACGACAATACATCGGAGACAACTAGTGAGAACAAAAAGTGAATCAAGTACATATCATTACAAGCAGAATTACATCAAGAATATCAATCATAGCGGATACATGTATACGATTCGTGAAAAAATTGATCCGTTGGACTAACTGGACAAAGACTCGAACCACGGATATTTCATCATATATTAACATTAATAGGAGTTTGCAATTGAATAAATGATTTATAAATAATTTTAAAAATTATATTGCTTATAATAATAAATTTATTTATTTAATGTTTATTTTTTTATTATTTAATTAATTTTTAGGGGGGTTTTTTATTAATTAAATTTTTGTAATTAAAATTAATATTAATAATAGTAATAAAATTAATATAATTGTGAATAAAAAGTTGGGGTGTGTGTATAATCTAATATTTTATTAATATTTAATATATAATTATAATTATTGTTATTAAATGTAAATTTAATTGAATTAAAATAATTTATTTTATATCTTATTTTAAATAGATATGTTATTGAAATTATAAATAAGAGAAGGAAATTTTTTCTAATATTAAAAATTTTAATCTTATTTAAAATTAAACTAATAAATATACGAAATAAGATTATTAAGTCTCCAATGATTATCAAAAAGATTAAAAAACATAAATTGATTGTGTTGTATTAATAGTTAAAAAAT